>NW_023616102.1:0-80001 GCF_013339695.2 Rhipicephalus sanguineus
TCTCGACGAGTGTGCTGGATGGCACGGGGGAAAGAAGTTACGTCAGCGCACGTGGTGATACGCAATCGATCTCTCCCGTTGTGAATCCTGCACGCGTGTGTGGCTCACTAGGAAATTCAGCAGACTAGGGAGTGCAGCGCCGGCACGTGGCGGCACCCTGTGGCGCAAATCGCATCTAATCCGAACGCTCTTGAATTATGCCAGATATTGGCCAATAGCATGCCACTCGCTGTTCGACGTCACACAGCGGGTGCCTGCAGCTCCGAAGCAAGCGAGGAGGGGCATCTGTATGAAAAGAGGGCGCCTGAGAAAATGGCTACTTCGCGCTCCGCTTCTAAGCTCACTTTGCCACGCACGACTGCTAGATTTGGTTCAGATGTTCATGGCAGTGTCTTCTATCCGCAGGATGTGTTTCCTCACCAAGCCTGAGGGGTGGTTCATGACCCCTTTGAGCCTAGTGGCACGTTACCAACTCATAATAAATCATTCTACCTTTATCTGCTTTGTACAGCAAGGTTACCTGAAGCCAGAGGGCGCTGGTTCGATTTCCGGCCACGGGGGCCGCATTTTGATGAAGGCAAAATGCAAAGAACACTCGTGTGCTTCGATTTAGGTGCACGTTAAAGAACTCCTGGTGGTTGAAATTAATCCGGAGTCTCCCACAATGGCGTGCCCCGTAATCATATTGTGGTTTTGGCACGTAAAAACGCCGCATTTATTATCATTTAGGTTACCCAAAGGAGGAGCGGGATGTTCCTTTAGGGCCCCGTTTACCCCCGTTCTAAAACATCCCTGCACTCAAAACTTTATCCGCATTTAAATAAAGGGAATGGTACCATCGCCTGAAATTGTCACTTTTTTTCAGTCACCCTTCTCTGGTTATAACTTAGTGATAATTTTATTGTTATGGTAATTACATGGACACTCCCGGCTCGCTTCTGCCGTCGCCATGAAGTTCCTCATAAAGTCCAAATCGATAGCATCGCTTCGCGCGTTGTATCTTCTTGAGTTAGTTACGCTGTGCTTAGTTACGCGTGTTTGGATGCTAAGTGAGTTAGCAACTAGCCTTACCTCGTATAACATTCCAATTCGCTGCTATCGCATTTATTGCTGCGCTCTTGCGCCGAAACTGGGATTTGTTTTCATTTTTATGAGCTGGTCTGAGTCTCTATTCAAATGTGTTGGAGTGAATGCTCGTCTTTGAAGCGACACTTTACAAGAATTACGAAGAAGCATTATTCGAGTGCTTCAAGGAACACCTCAGAAAACGGCAGGACATACAGAAGAAGACGCGCACAGCGCTGTGTGCGTCTTCTTCTCTATTGCCTGTCATTTTTGTTTGCGCTGTTCATCGAAGTATGCACAACAAACAAAGAAACTGCCTGCACTTTCGTTATTCCAGTGGTTGCGGCGCTGTCCTACATACAATGAAATCTGGGAACAGTTCTTTGTTTATTGTGAATAAGCGTCTTTTTGTGAATGCGTGGGACTGTGTTATGGTTATTGGGCGCTGAATGCACTAAATATTACAACACAAGCTTTGTTTATGAATATATGCTTACTTAAATTGCTTGTAGTTAGACTCGCACAATACCGCAGTTCAGGGCAAGATGAGGCTTGAAGTGAAGAGAAATTGTCGCTCAATTACTTTCGCTGGATTCAAGGTTTTGACAAGTGGTCCCTTGTTCCTTTAATCAGGATTTCTTGTTCAGCGACATCCTTTGTTGGACGATTTACCCTCTCATTTATTGACACGTTGCCAATGTGGGCAACGGTGATGGGTGTATTTATAGTTCGATGTGTTATGCTTTTGGTTGTATTTGCGCAGCGCGAATGTCTGCTTGCCTTGATCTATTGACAGAATGCTTCCTCACAACACAAGTAAATGTTTTGTCATTGTCAAGCAAAAAGTAATCTTGATTCTGTTCTTATTGCAGGGCCACCTGAGTGACGACGCACCGGCAAGGACGTTTTAGTCACCTTTTTAGTAAGTACCTACATGATTATAGTTTTCCTGGTGAAATATTTTAGCTAACGTGTTCGGCGAGTGAAGGCCGTACGTGTTGCTAGCTGCCACCAGCGCCCAAGAAACACAAGATGGGAATGCAAAAAAAAAAAAAATATTTTGTCAGAGCAGCCGTATTGTGGCCTTCGTATGCTTATATATATCCTATCAGGCAATCGTGAAAGCCTTCTTTCGCTTCCTCCACTTATCTGCGCCTACTGTGCCGTATCATCCAAGTATGAATTATGATAAAGCGTTCTACAAATTGCCGACGAGGCACCCAAAAAAATTATGAGCCCTTCCCCTATCGGGAAAAGGGGGCAAGGGAAGCATCCCATCTACGTACCTGACCTACTATTTCTCTTCCTTTCTTTCTTTTCTTTTCTTTCTTTCTTTCCCACCGCGCAATGCTCCCTCCTAACTTTTTCCTTCCTCCATGCCGGTAATTGGACCTTCATCCACGTACTTAACAGCGCAACACTTCAGTTGCAACAGACAACGACGACGGTCATGCGTGAAACAGGGAAATGCAACAGTGAAAGGTGACAATGAAATGTAGCGGTGTGAAATCACAAGTGAACTCGATAAAAGATCACATTTCCATATCAGAAATGGCTGATCGCCGGCAAGCCCACGATTGAGAGAGCATCGTTTATTGTAAAACGGCGCACTATATAGGCATGTGACCAGCGCATCTTCGAGGGCCGAATTTGTCCACACCCGCTTTTTGTACACTGGTCAGCGCTGGGTTTTAAGTGCGGAGCACTTTAGGGGCCCGGCTTGTCGTCCATCCATGCATCTCATGTGGCGTGATCACGCTCAGAGTAAAGCGATCAATACAGGAAATAGCAAGGCTAGCAATGCTCAAAACAGAGTCAAAATGAACGAACAATGTCTAAAATAATATAATTAATAGAAATAACCAAGAAGTAATCGCTATAATTAACTAAAGATCGCTAAAAACGTTTCGGAAACTGCGGCTGACTCCGGGGCCGCGCAAGAGAGGGCGCCACCGCCTCGCCGAGCGTAGAGTTACTGTATATGCTACCTTTAGGTAGCAGAGTTGCGCATCCGTCTTCCAACGCCGCTAGCAACCATGCATTGCGGAGAAGCTGCCGCTTGGGCCAATTATTTTATTTCTCGACGGCGCCGCTGCAGCGAACTGAATTAGCACTAGCCATCGACAGCCAATGTTTATCGCCGGTCTTCGACACGCCAGACAGGTTAATCGGCGACACTGTAGGCATGACGCCTGCAAAAACGAAGTGCGACTTCACCCCATAGCTGTGGTTGCTAGCCGGACATATGCGCTACTCTGCTACCTAAAGGTAGCATATACAGTGACTCTAGCCGAGCGAGCGAATTGACCCTCCCCCTACGCTTCACCGGTGCTGCGTCGTTGCATCTGATGGGGGAAACAACCTGACGGAACTCGCTGTAGGCGACGCGTATCTCAACTGCCGTAACAAGCAGGAAGCCGATAAAGCGCACCAAAAGTAGCGCATATGCCGCACAACGAGTTTGCGAATCTCCCTAACAAGGTTCCACTCGTGCCGGTGAAACCCTACATGCTTACCTCAAACATCGGCGTCATCGATGCTTTGGTAAACGGAGCAGTGGGAACTCTACCCTCTACGAACGGGAATCGCTGGGTGCCCGTGCTACGCATTTCCTCAGGTTTCACAGTAGTGCTGCCATGCGTTTTTCGCGAACCCAGCCGCCACCGGAGTCTGTAAATCATAGAAGCTTCGCTTAAAAACATGTGCCCCAAATCCTACAAGCACTCATGATCGGCAGAATAAAGTACCACCTGTCTTACCATGACCTCTATCAAATCGAAGCAAAGCGAGAGAGAGAGAGAGAGAGAGAGAAAAATAGAAGAAAGACGGAGAGGTTAACCATATGAATAGTCTGGTTGCCTGCTCTGCAGTGTGGACACAGGCCCCTTCACATTGACCTAAGGCAGGATTATCATGCGCACAACCACCTTTTTCAACGACGCCGCGTGCACAACGCCGTTCAATAAATAGTGGAAGGCAATAAGGCAACAAATAAAGTAACCGTGTATGCGGAGAGACGCGCCATTTGTCTCAATGTGCATAACTTATAGATGGTGAGTTTATGTCGGCTACCCGCGGTAAGCTGTTTTCTCGTTCGTTTCCATTTTCCTTTATCCCATTAATGCCGCACTTCACTTAAATAACGTCCCCTCTGCGTGCCTTCATTTCATTATGAGTCAGCTTCACATCATTGCACACAGATAACACAGACTAGAGCTCTGGCCACATTCAACATCGTGGTTCCTTGTACGGTGAAGGAGGCTGCCATCGCCCTGGCGATCATACATGCTTCAACCATACCGGCATAAAATACACAGTGATTTGCGAGCCACTTGTACGAACAGCAAAATGAGTAGCGGCACCTTTTACTCAAGGTACCCTCACATTGTTGCACCACGCAGCACTGCACAGCGCGCCTATCCTCTGGATGCCTAGACATGCCGTTATCTATGGAAACGAATGGGCTATAGCGCTAGTCCCAGCTGAGCTTGCTTACCGGGAATTATTGGGGCAGATTTATAAGCCTTAGAAACAATACCACATTACAAGTATACCAAAAGACACTGCCCCTACCCTTCCCCCCTTTCGTCCACACACACCATTCTCTGACCAGCTAAGCAGCCTTTGCGTTGATAGCTGTCGACCTTGCTACAATATCACTCAGCAGCGTCTCTTTACCGCTGATCGGCCACCCCGCACGTCATCCCTTATACTGCTCCTGCCATAGAGAAAAGTTCGTGGTATATCACAGCACCTGGGCCTGGGAATTACAACACCCTCCCTGCTACCCTCCGATATTTTCGCTCTCTGAGCCGCAGCAGCAGCAACGACTGATCTAGCTGCTATGGAAGAGGGTGCAACCGAATGGGGCCCTGAAATAATGGCTTCACCCTGCAAGGAAGTTGTCCCACGTAATGCACGTCTCTCGCTCTTTCTCTCCCTCTCTCTGTGGTTACCCCTTCTTTTATGCCTTCTTCAACCCCTTCGCACGCGACTGAAAAATCTGACGATGCATTGTTAAGTTTAAGCACATTCGCGCTCCCCTTTTCTCTGTCCATTATCTGCCAGTATAAGCGCACGGAGCTCTTCCTGTTTTCCTTTTGCAGAGCAGTGGCTGAGTTGTCTGAGTCGTGTCCTTGTCTGTTCTTTTCCCACCTGAAAAGGAACGAAATTACCATGCCTCTACAACTCACTCCGTTCGTTAGATGATGCTTGCAAGTACTTGAACTGCCTTTTGTTGCAGTTCAAAAGTGATTGCGTAGAGTCTATGCTCCGCTGTATTATAAATTACCTGTTGTAAAATTCCTCTCAGTGGAAAAAAAAAAAAAACAAGCGTGCTTTGTATACTGAAATCGCTTTGTCCAACGCGTGCCGTTATTCACTAATATAGCGAGCGGTTTTTGTTAAAGTTTTCTAATATCAATAGACAAAATTATCGTTGTTATTGCCCTTAAAGCCGGTTCTCATGATTCAAAGTACGATTGCCGCAACCGCTTTCCGCAACAAGTTTTCGCAACTCCTTACGAGATACTAATAATGCCGCCCGCTACCATTTCTTCGAATAATTGCATTATCGGGTACAAATTCATGTATTCAGAAACTCCATAGAACAGTACACTAGGTGGTATTTTATTTATTATCTGTAGCAATGATACACATGTCGTAATCTGCATTAACAGGAGCACAATAAGTTTGTTCTTTAAATAGAGGGGTCTACTTTAACCCTCTTCACGGCTTGCGCGAAGATGGTCAGGGAGACGTATATACGCGAGGAGCACTTACATTTGCAGGAAACACCACAAAGCGAAACGAACGCCTCGTCACTGCACACCGCAGCTTTTCTTCTGAGCTTTTGTCCGCGTGCATTCCTCTGAACAGAACAAGTCGCAAACTTCAAGCTAGCATTATCTCATCATTAGCCCATAAATAACGCCGACTCTTTCCCGTCGGTATTATCTCATCATGCACCATCGATGTGCGATACCTGCAGCGCAACTGGCGACACTTCTCATCGCGCCGACGTTCTCAGGTTCGTGGTGCCTGCCACGGCACTGTTCCTGCGGCTGCCCAGTGGTTATTAGGAGTGCTCTGTCATGCCAACACGTCATCACCGCGTATGCTTAGAACACCGTCAGATTGTTGGTTTTTGCGAGCAACATAATTATAGAAATGGTGTTTTCTATGAATATGTAAATTCTCTTTTACCAGTGAACGCTACAGAGGCAAGGTTTTTTTTTTTCTTTTTGTCTTGACAGCGAAGCTGTTTAAGCCGGCCGTAAAATGTCGACCTTGCCGCCAAACTATCATCATCATAAACGGGTATGTGCCACAGAATTTGGGCAAATTCCACTACTCACCGCTACGGCGTGGCCTGTAATAACCCTGATGGGTGAGAGAATGAATACAGAAAGAAAGAAAGAAAGAAAGAAAGAAAGAAAGAAAGAAAGAAAGAAAGAAAGAAAGAAAGAAAGAAAGAAAGAAAGAAAGAGATAAACCAACAGAGCGACGGAAAGAAAGATATCAAGAAAGAGAAAGAGAAAAATTCTTGCCGAAAAAAAAACGCCAGGCCTGCGCTGAAACCGCAGCACAGTCACAGAGAAAGCTGGAAGAGCGCCGTTTCTAGAGCCCGTTAAGCTCTCTTGGGGCTACAGTACAAGTACTCTAGAAGGGTACCCACTACGCCATAAATCACAATTTTTGTGAAGTTGGGAAGCACCTACTAAGCCATTATTCGTCATTCTGCGGAGAAGCGAGGCACCAGCTACACGTCTGTAAGGCACTATGTGCACTTTGTTGACGCGGCGACTGATGACGATGAAGAATTATGGCTCAGCCCTTTGTAATGGGTTGGAATCTTTAAACGGGCCACCAGTTATGTAATTTGCATTGGGTGACGCCCGGTCGCTATTTCCCTCTCCTCCCGTCATGCTGTATAACATACGTTGACGTGGGAGAGAGACGGGGGGGGGGGGGGGCGAAGAACTTTACTGAGACCCCGAGGAAATGGATCATGCGCTTATGGGCTTCCTTGGCAACCAATACAAGTGCACTTGCGAGGAATCCACTACGCTATAAATCTGTAATTTTACTGAGACCCCGAGGAAGTGGATCATGCCCTTATGCGCTTCCTTGGCAACCAATACAAGTGCACTTGCGAGGAACCCACTACGCTATATATCACTGTAATTTTCGAGAAGTAGGGCAGCAGGCACTGTGCCATTTTTCGTCATTCTGCGGAGAGCGTTGGTACCTGCTAAACGCATGTAAGGCATTATGCGCGCTTTGTTGATGCTGTGCCTGATGACGATGAAGAATTATGGCAGAGCCCTTTGTAATGGGTTACAAGCATTCAACAACCTACTCGTTGCGCAATTCGCATTGTGTGACGCCTGGTTACAGAATTCGCGTTGTGCGACGCTTGGTGCTTATTTTACTCTTCTACCAGGCTATATTGCATATGCTAATGCGGTTCCTTCCCGACATGAAGCCTCTATAGGACCTTTTTACAAAGCAGCTTCAAGCACCGGCATGGCTCAGAGGTTGAATACTGGGCTCCCACGCAGAGGGCCCAGGTTCGAACCTCGTTCCATCCTGGGGTTTTTTTCTTATTTCGGTTTTTTTCTTATTTCGAGCGATACTGGTTACGGACACCGGCGGCGGCGGCGGCGGCGGCGGACAACTACGGCGCCAAAAACGGCCGGTGAAATGATCTCATAACAGCTTTCGCTGTAACATTCTTCACGAGGCGGGATACGAACCTGCCTACCCTCGATCAGAAGGCGAGCGTCCTAACCACTCGGCTATCGAGGCACGCTAGCAGAGTATAGCATAGCCTTGTATAGTATAGTGTAGCAAGGGGTTGGGAAAGGGAAGTGTGTGTGAGGAGGAGGGATGGGATGGTGAGGAGGAGGGAAAGAAATAAGGGAGAGAGAGTACAGCGTAGCACAGAAAAAAATGAGAAAGAGACAGACAGAAAGAAAAAGAAAGAGAGACAGAGAGCCCAATCCGAAGGCGAGTGTCCTAACCACTCGTCTATGCAGTCATTTTTTTTCTTTTTCTTTCATGCAACGATGCTAGCAAAGCGTGGCCATCGGGCCCGTGCTTCGCTCTGCCAAGCTTTGCGCGACTTGGTGCAAACTGCCCGCATTTTTTTTTTTTGTTGTTGTTGATATCGTATACGGAGATGTTGGCGCACCAAACTGGCACTGGCTCCTCATTAGCTCTTCAATAGGTGGCACGTGCAAAGTGCAGGGCTGTTCATTCAAAGCAAGAGCTAAGCTTTCTGAACTTTGTCTATTTGTTCTGGTCCAGAAAAATAAATGAAAGCCATATAACATTCGAGAGACGAGGTCTCTAATGCAGGGAAACCGTATCGTGTGACCTTTGCTTAGGTGGTGGAACTAACAAAACTTCCAATGTTCTTTTCATACTCCTCACTACAAGCTTCCAGAGCAAGTACATGTAACAGTGAACCGCTTTTGCAGCAAAGTCTGCCAATGTTCGATTCTTATTCATATTTTGAGATTCCCTTGCACCTACCCTTACCTCTTGCCACGTAAACGAGCACAGAAGTGAAAGACGTAAAGCGACACCTTCTCGCTGTCGACAACTATTAACCATCTCCGACGTTCTGCTGCTGAATTTATTGCATACCTCTACAGAATTACAGCATCAGCCATTGCGAGAACTTGCATGGTAAGCGCACGCCGCTGTGTCTTTTGTGGATGGTTTATGCACTCTCACGAAACGGGACCCTACGATTGCTTTTCAAGCTTTTGCCAGAAGACACAAAGGTGTCTATTGAGGCGAACCTTTACAATAATGAAGAAGACCATATTCACGTACCGCTAACTAAGAGTGACCATATGTGGCAGGCCGCGAATAATAATGCTACACATATATATATATATATATATATAGTATATATATATATATATATATAGATATATATATATATATACTATATATATATATATATGAGATATATATATATACATTATATATATATATATATATATATATCATATATATATATATATATATATATATATATATATATATATATATATATATATATATATGCAGATAGAGAGAGAGCGGAGACGAAAAAGGAAAGGCAGGGAGGTTAAGGGTTAAGTAGAATTTCTACGGTTTGCTACCCTATGCATGGGGAGGGAAATCAGGGGATAACGGTAGTGTGAAAGCGTGAGCGCACATGATTTACAATACGCATGCACAGTGCAGCGTAGCTATAGAACATCGCTTAAGTCAGTTGCCTTCAAAAATTGCGCATAAGGGGTCGTATGGCTTTCTGCGCTGATGAGCTGTTAGACCAGGCTGCTAAGATTGTTTTCTTCCGTAAAAGCCGATCATCATTTGTCTGCCGAAGGTACACATAGAGTCTGGCAATGTTTGTCTGAGTAAACTTCTCTGTAACGGGCATATGCTGCTGGAGCTGGCAGAGAAGTTTGCGGGTTAATAAGGGTTAATGTAATCTTTTGTATACTTGAGTAATCTTTTGTGCAGACTCCAATGCAAGCTATAGATTGATCTTGGAAATCAATAATTACACAGATATAGAGGGTTGATCTAAGCTTTCGCCGCTTTTAAAAACTACGCCAACATGCGACTACAGGAAAATAAAAAAGTCACAGTTTCGCCGCAAGGCCGAAGCAATGAATGCGATAGCAAGAAACTAATGCTATATGATGTGAGGCTCGCCAATGGATACTCCCAGTTTGAGCAGCGCTCCTGTTGCAAAGGCGGCCGAAGCAGCGAAGGAAACTAGCGTGCTTCGAGTGTCGAGCTGTGACACTTGATAGTTCGCGCTCATCTTCTGTTTGTTCGTTTAGCGGCGTCTCTTGAGCTCGAGTGGCTTTCGTACGCTCGGTAACATGAGCGCGGACATCACGGTGAAAGCGTGAAACATCCCTCTTCCCCTCAGCACAAGAAAACCGCGCGAGCAGACAGCGGAAGGGCAAGGTTCTCCCTGCGCAAGTATAAGAAGAAGCGAGCGAGCTCGCCGACGACTTTTAAATGCGCCTGTCGCGCTCCTAACGCCATCTCGCTGGTAATGAAGAAACGCTTATAAGCGCAGCCGTCTCCGAGTCCGTGCAGCAGTAAAGGGTGTGTATATAACGCTCGCCGTTACTTACGTGGAGGATCTGCGTTTCGTGGCGTAGTGGCTAGCGCCACTCGCTGCGGAGGAAGAGGTCCCTGGTTCGATTCCGCGCTTCGGCAGCATTTTTCTGAATTATTTTTCTTTGGGGCTTTTATATATATATACATACTTATACATATACGGTGCATGACGGCGACGGCAAAATCCAGCCGAGACTGTCCATATAATTGCTATCGCAATAAAATGGTGGAGCATGCGATCATAGCCCACGTTTCAATCACATTTCCCACAGTGCTTTGGCTAATGGAAAGAACTCTAATTTCGCACTCGGTAAAATTACACATGCTGCAAAAACAGCAACATTGTACACGAGCCACCGTCCCGCGTTAAACCCACACGCATACGTGTACGTAGTAGCTTTCTAGTGCTTTACTATCGCAAGATCGGGCTCATGATTCACAGAACAATGCGTCTACGTCGACATCAGAATGCATACAAATATCTACGCACGTACTGGCTAGTCGCTCAAACTGAGAACCGTTTGCTGTGACTCATAAAGCATCGCCTAATGAAGCATGGCCTAATAAAACACATGTATGCGTGGCCTAATGAAGCAAACACTGTTCCCCGACATGCTGGCACGTATACGCTCCGATTGATGGCACTAGCGCTGAGGATCACACGACAAATCAGTCGATACGACACGATGAATCGCAGGCACGCATCGGGACAGCAAGGAGAGCCACTGGCTGGGAGTGAAAGCCGGTTAGAGCGTCGCCTGGCGTCGGCGGCACAATAAATACACGCAGATCGTCGACGTCATTGTTACTAGCGTATCGTCGCTCAGGATGGTATGGTCGGAATCTATCACACCTATTACGTAGCACTAGTGTCGATGTCGCAGCGTGATCAATCTTCCGTTGAGCTTTCGTACGCTGTTTGCCCTCGAAATAAAATTACTTCCACGCGACGGACGCCATTCAAATTTGGTCAAGGAGACCTATGCATACCGAGCAATCGAATGAAGGGCAGATCTCGACTTTGAAATTTGATGTCAGTGCTCTTTTAAGGCCAATAATGAAGGTTTTTCGGTGTTATTAGGTATACAAAACTTAACTTCTACCTGGATTATGCGCACAGTAACGCCGTCTTTTCTGTTTCATTGCTTGAAGGAAGGTTTCGTTCCTTTTATTGCGATATGCGCACGCAATCATAGGTGTTCAATAATTTTCGTGCTACACGGAGAGTTATACTCCCGTCTTACTGTGCGTCGCCACTGCCCATGCGTGCTTCCAGAAGCCAATGCACGGCGACGTCTTGCGCAGCGTATGGGGCAGCAGGGGCGCAGTCGTCACCGCAATGCAGTTCCCGAACGATCGCGACTGACGCATCCACAACAGAACGGGCGCGGCTTTCTACCGCTAGCCTCAACGCTCGGGGGGTGGCAATGGTAAACACATAAACAGGGCGCGCGAACTCTTTTTTTTTTCTCTCTCTCTCCCTCGAGCATTGATCATGCGCCACTCGCTGTGACATGGTGCTCGCCGCCGATTAATAGCATCTCGAGCACCGAGTCAATCGGGAACGCCGGCGACAGGTGGCCGGGACACTCGAGGTAGTCGTTCGTGTTTCCCGCTCGGCAGCAGAGACGCGGGCCCGCGGAGACGCGAGCACCACGCTCTTCTCTCACTGCGTTGTTTTTTGTCCTCGAAGGTTGATTTGTCATGAGGCGCTCGCTCGCTTCGCTTGCTTATCTTGTCGTGGGGTTCGATGCGACCGCGTCATTAAAATCTCGTTACGGTCGCCCGACCTGCTCTCTCTTCCGAGGGTCACCGTATGGTCCAGAAAAATGCGATAACCTCTGCTTTGCTACCGGCTTCGAACGGTATGTACGAGGGTGACTCCGATAGCCAACAGAACGGCGTTGCGTGAAATGAGAGAGGTCGCCGTTCATTACAAAAAAAAAAAAGAAATCCCAGCATACGCAGGAACAAATTTTAAGAGCCACTTTAAAGTGTTCCCTGTATACGGCGTGTTTACTTGAGCATACGTCGCACTTCTTGCTGTGCCTGTACTCCCGAAGATATAGCACTCGAAGTGTGGATACAATGCTCGTGCAGTTGGTAACATTGTTAATAGGACGGAGCATACGTATCACTTATGTGGCATACGGATACAGAAGCAAAGTTTGAGATTGGGCTAGTTGGTAATCCATATTCACAATCAGCGCAAGAACGGACAAGGGACAAGAAAGGGAACATAGTTGGAACTCAGTTGAAAGACAGCGCTCGTCTATGTTCCCTTTCTTGTCCCTTGTCCGTTCTTGCGCTGATTGTGAAGAAGAATACGGATAGAACTGAGTCAGCTTTTGTCTGCTCGATCAGATACGGCTTTTGTACTAGCTCACCTTGTCATTGGTTTAAGGACATCTCTCAATGTGACGGGAACTCTTTCGCGCACATAATCGTCTGAATTTGGAACGTCATACGTCCTAAAGAGATGCAGGGTCACTCACCTGTTTTCTTTTTCTTCTTTAATGTAGACAAAAAAAAAAGAGCGAATGAGATTCAGAAATAACATTTTGCGTTTACCGCTTCTCTGTTATTATAGTGTGTTGCATAATGGCAACACATTATGGTCCAGGTTGTACGGCGTAACGCATGGAAGGATTACTTCCCTTGTTTATAAGAAAAAAAAAAAAGAAGGTTGCGCAGCATCTATTACCAATAGATGCTGCGCAACCTTCGCAGCATCTATTGGTAATAGATGCTGCGAAGGTTGCGCTAGCACAAGTTTTTGTCACCGCTTGGCGGTATCTGTGGAATGCAGCCGATCGGGAAACAATTGCACGTTTTTCCCGCTCTTACGGGACATACGGCCACCCTCCTGGTACGGCTGCTTTCTACAGCGGCTAACAGGCGGCGACACACGTTTGTGAGAGCGCCACCATCGCAGCAGCTAGATTACCAATAGGTAAAAGGAACTTCCCATCTTATTTTCTTTTTAAATTTAAACAGGCAGCTTTACATAGTGTTATTTACGGAATATGGACCATATTATGGGATGTTTGTACTAGTTCGTAGTATGAACGGAGTCGCATAGTGATTACAATATTATTCTTCTGCGAATTTAAGCCAAAAGCACACGTCTCTGTATAAAGACGCACCGTATTGATGTGGTACATCATTTCAGGGAAAGAACGGGACATATGACTTCTGAGACTAATATTAGCCACCTGGAGTTATTATTTTTAATGCGCATCAAAAGTGAGCTAAGCACCAACGTTTTTACAATCCGCTATCACCAAATGCCGCCGTCGGATTCAACTTACGACCTCGTGCTCAACAGTGGAACGCCATAGACGCTGAGCTACCGCGACAGGTCCTCATTTGAGAAATTTTGTTTTACTCATGAAATTCATTTTCACTCGATTGGTGTTCCAATGGGCTTCTAAATATGAATATGCTCATGGGCCTAAATTGAACTCTTGGTAAGAATAACTCATTCGGAAAGCTTTACTAGAGCGTCTTTTACGGCTTCAATGTTGCTGAGGGACGTCCAACTGCAGGGGCCGAACTCAAAGCGCGTTTCGTTCTACAAGTACTCTGCCATTCTGCAGGTGGCTTCGCTAATGGTATTTCCAACATCAGGATTGGCTCACATTTTCTATCACAAGCTATTCTAGCGTGAGACGTTCTTTTGAATACGGCAGCAGGAATAGATCACTTGCTCGTTCTACGGGGAAATCTCCATCTGCATGTGATGTGCGCTGTGACTGTCCTATAAGACAGGTGAACATTGGTGTGTTAGCCATTCCACTTAGATAGAAAGAAACATTGCTGTTGCGGAAAACAAGCTAATAGTGCGAAAAACATTCTCAAATAAACTACACCTAGTTATTACAGCCATAGCTGTTACAGGCTCTATGAGTAAAGGTAAAGGTAGAGAGATATAGCGAGAGAGAGAGGGAGAGAATGCTAGAAGAGCGATGACAGGGAGGTTAACCGGACGAGCGTCCAGTTTGCCAGCCTGAGGGAACGGGGACTAGAAATAGAAAGAGAGGAAGGAGGCGAGCACTGAACGAGCGCAGCAGTATGGTCACTAAGGCCGGTGTTTATCCGACATACGGGAGCGCCCTGACATTCGACTGGAAAATCGCGGCCTTTCTTGCTTCAATGTGAAAAAAAGGGTCGCGGGCGTGCCTTGGTGATCAGTGAAGAACTGAAAACACTGGATCAAAAGCATTCAGCACTTTGGGCAGCTTGGGCTGTCAGAGTCGTCAGCTGCGCATGGTATCTATAAGAGACCGAAGCATCGTGCCCAATTCCTCGTCGCCCCGCCACGGTGCTCTAGTGGTTATGGCGCTAGACTGCTGACCCAAAGGTCGCGGGATCGAATCCCGGCCGCGGCGGCTGCATTTTCGACGGAGGCGAAAATGTTTGAGGCCCGTGTACTTAGATATAGGTGCACGTTAAAGAACCCCAGGTGTCAAAATTCCGGAGCCCACCACTACGGCGTCCCTCATAATCATATAATGGTTTTGGGGCGTTAAACCCCAGATATTATTATGAATTCCTGGTATTTTTCTTTCAATTCGTCGGAAGCCATGCAGCGCTCTGTTACTTTGCCAACATCCCGTCGTCCTTAAAATTCAGTAACTGCAAAGCATCTCGCCTGTCGACACCAGGAAACTCCAACTCGTCATTAGGAAAGCGCCTCTCTCTCCTACATGGAATAACAGAGAGCAGAGCTAGTTGGTCAGTATTCATTCTAAAAAGACAGGGCGTGCAAACACGGACACAAGAAAGAAGTCAGGACACCACAAACGCCCACCAACCACTGAAGAGACGCGCAACAGCGGAAAAGAAAGAAAGCACGAAAACTTACCTGCGCATGCCCATGCAATAGGCGAACCTATCAATCCGGCACGCGTGGGGGGTCTACGTGGAAGATAACTGTTGAGGCACTTGATTTCATCTTTATGCAAGTTAATCGACCGTTGACTCACGCATGCGCTGCCACTGTTCTAGATATGTCATGCCTCAATCACCAGGCGCGTTTCTTCATTCCTATGCCGGTACAAACTGCGCGTTCATCGAATTTCGGCGTAAACTTACAATCTCGACAATGTAAAGATAGATTAGAGGGTGAGCCTCCGGTTAGCGATCTCTCACGTTCCAATAATATCTGGTTAATGCAGCGGCCCGTCTGTCCTACGTAGAAGCGGCGGCAGCTGAAAGGGACCTTATACACGACACTTGTACGGCAATCACTGAATTTGTTGGTGCGTTTTACGAAAGAAATATCGGTCCGCTTCTTGGCTTTTACTCGCTCATTCTTCCTCTGCACAGCGGCACAAATCTTACCTAGCTTATCGGCAGCCGTGAAAACATTAACACCGCATCTACTTCCTACTTTCTTTAGCCTGTGAGATACGCAGTGTATGTACGGTATACCTACGACACGTTTCTTCCTACGGATTTCCGCAACCATGCTCGGACTTGACATAATGGACTGCTTTAAACGTTCAGGGACAGTGGCCACTGCATCACGAGGGCAACCTGCACCTAAAAGACGCCTAACCTGTGCGTTAGAGCTATCACTCATTGCAGTGACTATTCTGTGGTCCAGACCACAAAATAAAGCGCAGCCTTATTTTGTGGACCACACAATAAACTTGCGCGCTGTGGGCTGTGCAGAATGTACTGTAGCCCATGCAGCCCACCTCTCTTGACGACGGTTTTCTGTCACAAATTGCGAGGGTTCATTCTGTAGTCTGGTCCACAGAACAGGCACTGCTCCCTCCTCCCTTGACGACTGCTTCTCTCGCGAATCTCAATATGTGCTCGCCGTCTTTTGAATCGCTATTGAAGACGTGTATGCGTGAAAGATTCCAATGTTTTTACGTATGCGAGTATTGATATCAGCCGCAGATAAACTTTTTAATGTGAACGGAAGCAGCAAAACGAAGGCGTATAATGATAACAAATGACAGCGGTTCTAAAATTTCGTGGACCTGATCTATCGCGTGCGGAACACTAAAGTCACTTTCACCACAGTATGTTTGGTCATGTGAGAAAGTGTACTAACATTTGCACGGTAGACTCAAATTTTGAGCAATCCTTCTGAATGGGCGCGGCCATAAATCACCTGAAAAAGAACGCTAACGCCACCGCGAAAAGAAAACCATAATAACAAATGACAGCGTGTAAAAAATTGTATGGCCTTGATCCACCGAGTACGCAACGCCTAAGTCACTTTTGCCACAGTACACCTGTGTCAAGCAAAAAAAAAAAAAGCGCTATAAGATTGGCGAGAACCTACTAGTTGTCACTGTACACAGCACATTTTGTCACTTAATTAGATACACTTGCACGCGCCGTATAATTACGAGTACTTGTATGATCGTCACCGTCTGAAAACTTTACAAAAACCAGCTAAGTAGCCCCTTGCCAATCTCCGTGCACTTTTTTGCACGACTTAGTGCACTGCGGTGAAAGTGACTGAAGTGCGTCCCTGACGCGAGAGATCAGGCCCAGAGTATTTTAGTCGTAGTGCATGTGTAGTCCTAACTCTTTTCAATGTGTGTGATTGCACATGCCGTAGTTTTCCCATGTTACCAGCGAAAACCGGGCATATGTCAAACGTTCTTCTGTACGGTGTTCGAGCATCGCTTCAATTCGCCTAATTTTTCATGAGCGATCCACGGTTTTCTGTGAAAACTATTCGCGATATGACAAACTGAACGGACTGCCACCTGAGGTGTTGCCCCCTGCATGGTCCGAAAGACAGTTGCCGAGCCGCTGATGCAGTCTGTAGCTGCTACATCTCGGTAAATGCAAGGTTCCACTTAGTGTGCAGTATGACCGTACTTTGTATCAAGCAGCGTCGAGCTTCGTATACTATGCCCTTTAACACGTAGCAGCGAGTGGCGTGTGGTCGGCGTGCGCGGCTATTTCTCGTTCGCTTCTGGAGGAGCGCCTCGCGTTGCCACATTGCCATGCTGAATTCTTACTGGGTTTTATTACTTTTAATCACAATTTTCCACCATGAAGGCATAGATTTTGTCAGTCCGCACAAGTACTGCGTAGAATGTATGAATATTCAAGTGATGAAATAATGCTGTTTTTATCACTGCAAGGTTTCTTTCTGTTGGCACCACAACCTCTGAATATAATAAAGACTTCTTTCCAAGCTTTTAAACATGTGTAACATTTCTTTGATAAACTTAATAATTTATTTATTGCTTTTTTTGTTACAGATCAGCTATTTCTCCCTAGAAGATGGCAGCAGTGCTAAAGATGCCATGCACAGAGAGCTCCAGCACATGTATCTAAAATGGTCGTACAGAAGTACAGCTGGGTTTCTGAGAACAAATTAGCATTTAAAAGCCTGGCAAATGTGCTGCTGTTTCTCCTTGGTAAGTGTCAATAAAAAACAAATTCTAGTTTTCTCTCCTGCTCTGCAGGACATCCTCATTATGAGGTTCAGTATTATGTAGACTTCTCCATGTTGTGATATTTCGGTCGTAGTTGTTTAGAAGATGCTTCACCACGACCAGTATATTTGCACATACTGCATTACTGATGTTTGTTTGGAAACTTGTCCAACTGATACAAATTTTTCAGAGTTTATATATGCTGCCTTCATGAATACTGCCAACTTGTGCCATCAGGAGCAAGAATCAGCATTGAAACAAACAGTTTCACTACTACCAGATGCTTCTCCAGTGCAGTGTTCGATCATGTTATTTTCTGTTTTGTTGGAGTTCCTATTTTTAGGAGCCGAGAACCAGAGCACATAACCAATTTCTTTGTTTAACAGTCAGCAGCACTGCTAAGCAGCAGGACTCAACAGAAGCTCCCCGGCAACTACAACATCTTGGTACATCGACTATCCCAGCAACGTTCATAAATCTCAAAGGACATACGTACAGGAAGAAAACAAGGACATAATAGAGTGCTCGTGCGCCAATGCTCCTTCCATAGTGCTATCAGCAAAAAAGTATGATCTTTATAATTTGAAAGAATATATGTTGTTCTGGAAGAGGGTGCCAGAATAGAAGATTAAGTGGGACATTTTTGTTGTATTTCTTCATCTTTTGTTTCATATTGATGGGGTTCTCACAAAACTACGCAAGCTACTCCATTAATAAGCTTGTAGTTGAAAGTGAAAAAAAAAATATGTATCATGCTGTCCAATCAACTCTTCCTGTCCGTGCATGTGTTCTGATCTTCATAATCATGCATAACCGATTAGCCTTCCAACAAATGTTCCCGCTATGTGTTGAAAATTGTTGAAAGCCTGAGAAATGACTTTTTAAAGAGAAGCTCATGATTTTTTGTCTCCTTGTATTTCACAGGTGCCAGACGTACCCTGTTCAACACACCGACGCAGCTGTTTCGGACATAACAAAAAGGTGGCTCACGTTCGCTGTGGATCAAGAAGGTGCACTTATGCAAAGACGGCGTGCCACCTTGATGAAAGACTCCAACAGAAGCCCAAGCAACACTTTATAATCGCAAGAGTTCAGGAAGGAATATAAAAATGGCGTATTGCCTTGTATATATTCAGTGTAAAATAAACCTGAAGCACCAGAAATATTTGCCTTGTGACTTGTTTGGGGGGTGGGGGTACAGACAAAAATGTAGAAAAATGTAGCCGGGCACCAAATTTTATTCAAGACAAAAACTACAAAAATGTGCCAGAAATTACATTGGCCAAAATGCCTCCATATCTAGAACATGCTTGGTTATTGCATGGTGTTCCACTACAGTGCCAACCATGGCAAGAGGTGTTTCCAATGATTTGCCAAGCACGGCCTTCCTTTGCTTGGCCAATGGTAGGCTTGTTACAACTGCCAAGCTCGTATTTTGCTTGGCCTCCAATAACTTTCATTCATGGACAGCTTGGCCACTGATGATTTACCATGCTTGGGCCAAGCAAATTTTGCTGGTAGGGAACTCAATCTACAAAGCAGATAGAAAATTTTAAAAAACGTTCTACAGTGCTTTCCATTTACATCACACTGACTGGATACTGTGACCAATGAGCTTCGATTGCAACAGAAAAAAACTGGGCACTGCAGAAATTAGCTGTCAGTTCCTTTAAGCTTACTGCAAAATGCATAGCAGGTTTATTACCTCTTGCTGCATTCCTGTGCCTTGCTGGGGCATGACGCAGCCATTCTCGAATGGCTGCCTCTATGGCAAATTCATTTGCAGCGTGAACCTTTTGCACAGCACCTTTGAGAAAGTCAAAGCAATAATTGAGAGACAAAAAGTGACACCAACTTAAACATTCAATCAAGCCAACAGCCTGATTTTCTTTCCGATGACAACCGTCAAAGGCGGATACAAGATTTTGTCCAGGGGGGGGGGGGGCAGCTAATGAGAAGTCTGATACTTAAAGCTTTAAATTTGTAATAAATTTGTAAATGCAAGTGACTTATTTAGTAATATTTTGTCCACTATGATTATATTCCCCATGTTGTTCCTTTATCGATCTTAGCTCTACTTCCATGTTCAAAATGATGTATATATTTCACTATTCTATTGATTGGTATAAATATGCAAACGTGACTGTGCTGCCGTGAACCCTTGCGATAGGAGCAAAAACAAAACCAAAAGACAGCTTTCTTTCACCTCTTCCACCGTTTTTAAGAGGGACTAAACACGAAGTTGATTCATTGATAACGACACACACACTCGGCTTTCAAGAATTAAGGAGGGGAAGGAGTTAGGACATCTGCCCCCCCCCCTCCGGATCCACCAGTAACAACACTATAACAATACCCCTGCGTAGAGTAGCCAACTGGACTGCTGTCTGGTTAACCTCCCTGCCTTCTCCCTTTTCTGTAATCCTAGAAGCAAAAGCATGATGCTTAAAACATTTAAAGCAAAGTCCAAATGGCAGCCACCTGACAGTTTTTAGTTGAACGGAGAGACCTCTTTCACCAAGGAAACAAGAGAAGCTATCAATCAAGTACATGAAAAACACTTACTTATTATGCAAGAGGCAAGACGGAGCTCGCTGAATCTACGCTTTCCTTTTTTTCCAAGCCATGAGAATTCCGCTGCAAGATTGTCACAGAGCAGGTAGCAAAGAATTCTTTTTGTGCACGCAGCAGCATTGATTCCACCTTTGTTGGCAAGCTCTTCCACCTGAAATAGAGGCAAGCCAATATACACTTATCGTAAGCATGCAATTAAAAACTGCACATATCTCATGAATATATATAAAAATAATGGCTTTACTAAAAGAGTACATCGACTACTTCAAATTTTCTATAAATATATGTAACCTAGGGGACAAATTAAAATTCTATTCAGTGGTGGCTGAGGATTTACACACTGCACTAGTGTTGAAAAGAAGGAAGACATTAGGTGGCCCTCAGACAGCAAAACACACACAACACACAACCTCAATGCACTTACAAGCACATCTTTCATCTGGCCAGTCAACTTGTTATCGAACTGTTTCAGTGACTCGTACTCCGAGAACGGGCTGGAAACTAAAGGTGCATTTCCTTTGGCAGCATTGGACCGAAGCCGGCCGATCAGCCCATGTTAAGTTCCCCATGCTGCTTTTGAACCATTCGCAGCACTGTCAGCTTCACGAGTACTTCATGCTGGAACTCTGAAATAAAATGGTACAAAAAGCCTGCAGACCCCTAACAACCAATCTTTGTTTGTGACTTTTGTGCTAATTTGTAGCTCTGATAATCCCAAAATTGAACTTCAAATATTGTAATGCATCATAACTATCCAAGTATAATTATGATCAATTTCGACATCACTCAAAACTCCCACCTAAAATTATAAACTAGTGGCCTACCACAGGGGAGTGCCATAATGCCAGATGTGCTAAGGTTGAAGCTTGGGCTAGTGAGTTGGTAGATAGTGCGAAGAAGGGGAACAGCGCTAAAATTTTTTAACAAACACAAAGAAAGACGGACGACGTGGATGGCCAGATGTGGTTGCACTTTGGCGACCTTGAAAGTGCATGTGAATGCTTTAGTGGAAGTTAGGGTGTGACACTCCAGGCAAGTGTTAGCGCGGAAATTTCTGTAAACAATTAAACGACACAACACACCCACCTGCCGAGCACCCACATTTCTATCACGAGTGTGCCCTTTTGAAAAAAAAATTCCTTGCTACAGTACTCAAAAAAGCCATGCACTGGTGCCAACAGCCAGAACCACGTTGACAGCAGCCACACAACAGAGTGAAGAATAACGCTGCAAACTTGTCTGTGAGACTGAGAATACTCTCATTAATCGTTAAACATCACAGGAGGCCCCTGTCCTAATCATACTAGTGACAATATCCAGATGTGCTGCCTACTCAGATGAACAGTCACGGTTATTCAAAACCAAATTAAAATTTCTCAAAGGCAACATTCACCACATTAATTTGGAACGATGTGCTCAAGTCAGTAATGCCTGTGTACGCTAGACAATCAATGAACACAAACATTTCAAGCTTTAACATTCGATGTCGGGAGTCCTTTACAGAAACTTCATGTATGCTAATCAGTCAGGCACACATGGGAAGAATGAATAGAAAGAGAGAAAAACGAAGGAGAAAGGCAGGGAGGTTAACCAAGCTTGGCTTGGCTGGCTACCCTACACGGAGGTGGAGGAATAAGACAAGCTTTACTTTAGTGAATACGTGAAAAGCTGTATTGACAACAAAAAACAGCACACTAATTCCTCTCAAGTATACTAGCCCTACATTGCACCTGGCAACATGAACATGCATCCAAAGTTGCACTTTAACCAGACAATATCTATGAAAATCTCATTAGTTGATGCTGAACGTACCCTCTGGGGTTAGCCCTTCCTGTTTTTTGCCCGTGCAGGAGGTGAAGCCATGGCTGCAGACAAAACATGAAAATTTTAATGCAGGTTTGGTTAAAAAAGTGTCAGTACTGGACTGATAAGTTTACCGGGGGCACATATATAACTGAAAACACATGACTAACGAGAAGCTTTCACAGTTTACCAGAGTCACGCATGCCAGTCAGTCTCCTGGCCATCCAGCATCTCTGCAAAGAAAGTGCTGCAACGTCACCCAGCTGCCCAGAATATAGGGATGACTAAATATCCATTCAAGGGAAACTATGCAATTTATTGTGCTGGGCTCCTAGCAGCCCTACAACTTGGCCTAGAAATCTTAAGTTTTAGATACAGCTAAATTGATTTACATGCTTCAATGGCGCCTTTATAAGGATACTTTTTTAAAATTACATATAAGTTAATATATGCTCTCCAGCATAAGGAAAGTGGAAGTACAATGCTTACCACAACCATCTTCCGATTCGTCAGAGTCACTTGAAAGATCTGCAAAGTATTGAGTAGTTAGTCAACTGAAGATGAGGCCAGAAATGTGGATGATTACCTTCAGTGTTTTCTGCCGGAGTGTCGCAGTCTCTGTCTGCAAATTCAAAACCATGTCAGACAAGAAGCACTCTTAAGGACTTATTTGCTTACGTGTTGAACCAGATGGGCCAGGGAAGCTGCTGGGGGGTTTCAAAAGAGCATTGAAGGTGTGGCTTGGCTTTGACATCTTAAAAAGAAATATGCAGCATTGACCGAGTGTGGCAACAAAGAGAGACTTAGTATGACGTATTGTAAAAGGGTGAGCTGCTGCTTGCCTGTCCTTTCTGTTGGTTGCCAACCTCTTGCAACTGGTTTCCTCCTTCGTGAAATTCGTCGCAAGCATTTGCACAAGTGTTCTCCATTCCTGCATGCAAAAAGGAATATTACAAAAGAGAATAATCTCTTCGTATGACAACTTACGTTCATCTGTGGACGGTCCATTTGAACCAGTGAGGCGTGAATGAAAAGTAGGCACTTCATCATCGCTGATGTAACGACTTGGCTTTGACACCTTATTAAAAAGACAGAACAACAGACTGTGGGCTTTGTCTCGAAACTGCACAGCAGGTTCGAGGAGTGGGGAAAAAAGAACATAAATGCGATATGTAGCATGATGTAAACCAAAGGGTCAGTCTAACCTTCCGTTTCTGAAGGTGCTCAGATTCAACATCAGAGTACTGAGCTTGATCCAGATTTCTACGAGCCTCTTGATATGTGCCTATAATAAGAACCCGCATATTCAGAGAAACTGCATGCATCATACTCAAGTTAAAGCTATCCATAAATAAACTTACTGTAGGTAGTTTTCACCACAATGCTGTACATTTTCCAGTCTTTGTTGGGGGCTTTTGCTTTTTGAACAGTTGCCATTTTGCAGCCAGGTCCTGGTGGCCAATAGCATTTGCCACCAACATCCATATGTTGGGCACAACAGCTACTGTTTCTCTTCAGTAAATTCCACAATGGAAAAGCGCATCTGTAAAAAATTGTCTGTGACCACTCTCAGACAAAATGAACATAAACATCGACTGGTTAAAATTTTTTCGCAAAAGCTAACGCGAACAACTGCCTTTGTTTTACAGTGTTCTCATATTTCAGTGGACATATTAGACATCTCATCTGCCAAACTAACTTCATAAAAAAGTAACAAAATTATAAATGTTGTACAGAAATTTTTAGTTGCAGAAGCTACAACATGACATAATGTCAGCACCACCTTTCTTTATTCAGCTACTATCAACACTGCCGGCATTAATACACTCACTTAAGTGGCAGCATGAAGAAACATCGCTATGCTGAATGCATTTTTTAGAAGAGATTAAAATATTTTTCTATCAGAATGTTAGCACAAATTTCAGTTCTTCGTTGCTGTAGCCTGCATTCAACAAATTAGCAGGGAGCTAGAACATAAACAGCGTTTATTCTTTCAACATAGGAACAGTGTTCGAGCTAGCTCGTATGAAGTAAAGGTACAACTACAAACTTATCATGGTAAGGAAGGATAACCAGCTTGTTCTGAATGTCAGTGATTGACCAGCACTGGACATTTGAAAGCCTGTCAACAACAGCATACTGAGCCTAGTAGAGTCAAACGGTTGTGTGTACAGTGGTTTCACTTCTAGAAACTGCCTTCCTACAATGCAAGGGCTCTCATCTTGGCTACTGTGTGCTATAGCGTCAACAAGGGCAATCGCATTTCCAACTTTGCAGCAGTTGTTGGCTGCTTTAAGGGTAACCGTAAAGGAACGAAATTTGACTGCCTTATATTGAGGGTTCATGCAGCCTGTAGGGGTACAGCTGCCTCATGGCTACCAAGCAGCTCATATCCATCAACAGTGCAAGATGAGAAAACGCTCTGTAGGTTGTCACTTTCTTTTAACCTGTTGTACAATTGGCGGAGGGACAGCCTGACCGGCGAAGAAGCTTTTTGATCATCTGCAAATTGTTTTCGAAAGCAAATGCTGAAAAAGATTCTAAAGTACCATGCACCTTTGCATCAGCAGCAAGATGCAAAAGACAGTGAACATTGTACGAGACATTTGATGCACCATACAATTCCACAAAGCCATTGACAAATGCTCCAAAAGAATTTGTGCATAGTCTGCATGCTCATGACAGAGAGAAGGTGTGCTAAGGATGTTTGATGCTGCATGCAGTGTCAAGAAATTAGCATAGGCAGGAGCAGAAAGGTTGCCTTCAAGTACCACAGGTCCAGTGTAGTGCAAGAGCTGTCTGAACTCAGTAGCTTTCCACCTGTCTTTTTCATCAAATGACCTCGGTTTACGTGCAAACTCCTGAGGAACATGCTTTCAAGAGAACAGCTGCGTTTTGATATTTCTGTTCGGTTTAGTGGCCCGATTCGAACATTGAGAGGTCCTGAAAACCACAGGTTCACAAGTTTACGCGTAACACCAAGATACAACAGATGCATTGGATCAAGTGGTGCACATATGATGCAGTCTATTGGTAGCTCAGTCAAGATTGTTACCTAGATGGTGATCCATGTCCTCCTGCTGACGAAATGACTCATCAGTTCTAGGTCTACCTACTGTTGCAGAGAAAGCTCTTTCTCACGAAAGCTACCCTCTGCTGTACATTTTGGACAGCCATAGTAACTGCTGTGTCCTTTAATCTGGAATATAAAAGCCCGAGCCGGCGCATCACAGATGATGCTTTTGACTTTGATTTCTGCTACTTTCCCAGATACCGATATACCAGACTGAAGCAGCTCCTTCAGCTCGGAGACAAATGGCTTCAAGAAGTCATTAGCACAGTCTGGCTTTGAAGGACCCACAAATGCACCTACAAGAAAAGGTTTCTGCAAATCATCAGCCAAGTCTGGGTCACGGACACAGCACTGCACTGGCCAAAGCTGCTGCTTCGAACTCTTTGCCAAGGAAGCCCATCTATATTAAAACAAAGGGGTACTACATCTGGGACACGCTCTGCGGAGCCCAAAATGTGTTCCAGCCCTTTCCTGAGCCCATAATGACAGTAGGTTCCAGAGACAGTTCTACAATACCTGCTGCAACAGCAGTGTTACGGGGGTTCCCAACAAACTACGAGCATCGCTTGGTAAGCCACTGAAGCAATCATGTGACCTTAAGAGCCGCAAGAGAGGCGTCAATGATCGCTGAGTTATGTTATGTTCCACCGCCCACTTAGCCAGACTTTTCGCGAAGGTAGGTGACTCACTGCTGACGTCACGATCTCTCGTTCCTCGCGATTCCAAAGCATTAGACCCAGGAAGACATTGAGAACGTTGCACTCTCCTCGTCCAACGCTATCCTCATGTTCCAGGCCTCCATCGACCCCGTCCACCGAGACTTTGCTCTCGCTATCAAAGTCACCACCGCAATCGAGTTTCGATCCTGCTTCACTCGATTCGCTTCCCAATGAATACTGCATAGGCATAGTTACTCGAGAGCTGCGTATTTTGCCACAACTTTCGCCTCGTGCTTGATGCTGGAGATACGGTGCATGTGACGCTACGGAGTCACGCTCTGCTAAAGCTTCAAACAGACTGTCAACTTCACAACGGGCCTTTTTCCGAACATGACTGTGAGAACAAATTTTGACATTATAACACAAGTATGACACTACGAATTAACAAGCAAAAAGACTTTCGTAATTCAGAGCTTGACACGTGCACTACATACACTTCTTGGTGACTAACACATGAAACACTCAAGGTATAGTTTTCATTCACATCACAGCCCGCGAAGCACGTACGCCAACCCGCCTAACTATAGCAGCTACAAACGCTACACGTGCAATACCGCGACACACGTGATATTTGGAAACATATACGTTCACCATGAAACACTGAAGGCATAGTTTTCATTTACAACACTGCCTGCGCACGACAACACGTTAACTTTCAGCTACGAACGCTACACAAGCGATACCGCGGCGCATATTTGACTAACACATGAAACACTCAAGGTATAGTTTTCATTCACATCACAGCCCGCGAAGCACGTACGCCAACCCGCTAACTATAGCAGCTACAAACGCTACACGTGCAATACCGCGACACACGGGTATATTGGAAACATATACGTTCACCATGAAACACTGAGGCATAGTTTTCATTTACAACACTGCCTGCGCACGACAACACGTTAACTTTCAGCTACGAACGCTACACAAGCGATAACCGCGGCGCATATTTGCTAACACATGAAACACTCAAGGTATAGTTTTCATTCACATCACAGCCCGCGAAGCACGTACGCCAACCCGCTAACTATAGCAGCTACAAACGCTACACGTGCAATACCGCGACACACGGGTATATTTGGAAACATATACGTTCACCATGAAACACTGAAGGCATAGTTTTCATTTACAACACTGCCTGCGCACGACAACACGTTAACTTTCAGCTACGAACGCTACACAAGCGATACCGCGGCGCATATTTGACTAACACATGAAACACTCAAGGTATAGTTTTCATTCACATCACAGCCCGCGAAGCACGTACGCCAACCCGCTAACTATAGCAGCTACAAACGCTACACGTGCAATACCGCGACACACGGGTATATTTGGAAACATATACGTTCACCATGAAACACTGAAGGCATAGTTTTCATTTACAACACTGCCTGCGCACGACAACACGTTAACTTTCAGCTACGAACGCTACACAAGCGATACCGCGGCGCATATTTGACTAACACATGAAACACTCAAGGTATAGTTTTCATTCACATCACAGCCCGCGAAGCACGTACGCCAACCCGCTAACTATAGCAGCTACAAACGCTACACGTGCAATACCGCGACACACGGGTATATTTGGAAACATATACGTTCACCATGAAACACTGAAGGCATAGTTTTCATTTACAACACTGCCTGCGCACGACAACACGTTAACTTTCAGCTACGAACGCTACACAAGCGATACCGCGGCGCATATTTGACTAACACATGAAACACTCAAGGTATAGTTTTCATTCACATCACAGCCCGCGAAGCACGTACGCCAACCCGCTAACTATAGCAGCTACAAAACGCTACACGTGCAATACCGCGACACACGGGTATATTTGGAAACATATACGTTCACCATGAAACACTGAAGGCATAGTTTTCATTTACAACACTGCCTGCGCACGACAACACGTTAACTTTCAGCTACGAACGCTACACAAGCGATACCGCGGCGCATATTTGACTAACACATGAAACACTCAAGGTATAGTTTTCATTCACATCACAGCCCGCGAAGCACGTACGCCAACCCGCTAACTATAGCAGCTACAAACGCTACACGTGCAATACCGCGACACACGGGTATATTTGGAAACATATACGTTCACCATGAAACACTGAAGGCATAGTTTTCATTTACAACACTGCCTGCGCACGACAACACGTTAACTTTCAGCTACGAACGCTACACAAGCGATACCGCGGCGCATATTGACTAACACATGAAACACTCAAGGTATAGTTTTCATTCACATCACAGCCCGCGAAGCACGTACGCCAACCCGCTAACTATAGCAGCTACAAACGCTACACGTGCAATACCGCGACACACGGGTATATTTGGAAACATATACGTTCACCATGAAACACTGAAGGCATAGTTTTCATTTACAACACTGCCTGCGCACGACAACACGTTAACTTTCAGCTACGAACGCTACACAAGCGATACCGCGGCGCATATTTGACTAACACATGAAACACTCAAGGTATAGTTTCATTCACATCACAGCCCGCGAAGCACGTACGCCAACCCGCTAACTATAGCAGCTACAAACGCTACACGTGCAATACCGCGACACACGGGTATATTTGGAAACATATACGTTCACCATGAAACACTGAAGGCATAGTTTTCATTTACAACACTGCCTGCGCACGACAACACGTTAACTTTCAGCTACGAACGCTACACAAGCGATACCGCGGCGCATATTTGACTAACACATGAAACACTCAAGGTATAGTTTTCATTCACATCACAGCCCGCGAAGCACGTACGCCAACCCGCTAACTATAGCAGCTACAAACGCTACACGTGCAATACCGCGACACACGGGTATATTTGGAAACATATACGTTCACCATGAAACACTGAAGGCATAGTTTTCATTTACAACACTGCCTGCGCACGACAACACGTTAACTTTCAGCTACGAACGCTACACAAGCGATACCGCGGCGCATATTTGACTAACACATGAAACACTCAAGGTATAGTTTTCATTCACATCACAGCCCGCGAAGCACGTACGCCAACCCGCTAACTATAGCAGCTACAAACGCTACACGTGCAATACCGCGACACACGGGTATATTTGGAAACACATACGTTCACCATGAAACACTGAAGGCATAGTTTTCATTTACAACACTGCCTGCGCACGACAACACGTTAACTTTCAGCTACGAACGCTACACAAGCGATACCGCGGCGCATATTTGGAAACATACTTTCCTGTTGATCTTTTCTTGCAGCGAAGAAGACGGGAAAAATCTGCTCAGAGTGGACAAATCGGAAACAAATGCCGGATGACGAAAGACCGCTCGAAACGTGCTGGAAGTACGCCTAGCAAGATGGGCAAGCACGCACTGAGTCGGAAAGCGCATGGGAAAGCGCACCATAGAGAAACGGAAACTATGAGCGCACTCCTCCGCTTGCCCTCACGTGCACGACCTACTGTACTCCTGACCTGCCCAGATGGCGGGGTTCCTATGGGAGGCGCGTGGGCGCGTGTCCCCGCTCTCGTTCAACCGCGCACCGTTGGTGGCGCTTAGCACCTATAACCTGTTCGTCTGCTACTCTGCGGATGTTTGGACGGCGCCGAGTAAGAACGCCTGCATTCTGTGATGAACTGACGGCATATATGTGACTATTTCTTCACTTAGACGGCTGGTCAAGTAAGCTATTCAGTGCGGTTAAGTATTTATTGCACACTGGTTGACAAACGTGGAAACCCGTAGACTTACATATATTGTAGGACAGCCTATGTGGTGTCACGTCCATTTAATTGCGAAAAATTTCTGAATAACTTTTAGTATATTTATTGCCGAATTATTTTGCATTTGTGCATAAGAATTACGCAATATGAGGGCTCTGTTGGCCGAAATATGACCACGAACGCTGAAGCTGACGTCAGCGAACAGGTGCTGACTAGCGCCACGACGCTCGTATGTTACGGCCCTAGCGGCAGAAGGTGGGGATATCTGGGAGATGGGGATATCTGGGCAGGTCAGGGGAGTATAGGTCGTGCTCGCGTGATTGGCTCAAGTCGTGCATGCGTCAGCAAGCGAGTGATTCGGACCAATCACGCGTACCGCGCCGCAAGCAGTAAAAAAAAAGGAAAATGTCTGTGTGTTTTTTGTTTTTGTTATTGTATTATTTATTTATTATTGGCTGGTGCCCGCCCGCTACAAAGGTACAGTCTAGTACACTGTAACAAAGGGAATGGCCTCACTATCATCATCATGATCATCACACTGGCAAAGATGGCAGCCGGTTAGAGGTGCATGCGCGTATGTGCGGGTTGCTGTTGGAACAACTGCGTTTTGTAGATAGTGATGTCAAAACGCCGTGCATCAGCGCTGTGTCTTGAGTTTATTTTCCGTTGTTCCTGTCTGCGTGTGGTGTTTTGTAAAAGGTGAGAGTGTTTTTGCTTCCGAGTACCTCGTTTCGGTTGTCGCGATGTGCAAGGTCGACGATGAAATAAATGTTGCACTGTCCGTGCACGTAAACGTCTGGTGTGAATTTGGAATGCTCAAGAAATAGTAGTGCGGCTGCGAAGTGTTGTTACTGAGCCTGTGATCTCCGGCGGCCAATGCTCCTGCATTGCTAGCTTTCTAGCGAAGTGCGTAAGTATTTAAGCGCTGTCAGGCCATGTCAGTCGGCAAAGCAGACAACTGTTCGGCGTAGGTAGGTGGGCTAACGCAGTCGGCGGTTGGCAGCGGGCACCGTTTATAAAATGCTGATTGCCGTGAGCAACACGGCGACACGTCAATATTTTGCAGCAACTTAGTCTGTCAATTACTTCCCCGCGTTCTCAGCGATTATGAAGAGGCCAATTTACACGTACCTATAATGGTACAACGTCGTATAGGTAGCTCTAAATTCAAGCAATTACGGTACACTGAGCGGAAGAGCAAGGTTTCGTGCTGCGTATTCGGTGCGCCTACAAGGTGAGGCGGAGAGAAACGACAAAATGATGGCAAGAAACTTGTTGACCACTTTTTTTTTTTTTTTTGTGCGGATAGCCTTACAGATTTCTCTGTGTTCGCGTGCGTCTAAGCTGATCTGCATACGTGAGCTGAATTGAGGTGGTTGCAAACAATACTACTTACCTGCTGTTACAGCAGTGTTATTGTATAGCAGGTGTTAATTGGCCCCTTCATAGCTCTCTCAACCTTACGATGAGACATCAGCCAGGTTTTACTACGTCGCGTGCCCACAAGTTAAGGGAATCGAGCACATATCATCTGAAAAGCAAGACTAATCTACTATAATACCTAATTATAGCAAGCATCTCTTGCTTTGACGCCATCCCCAGTGCGCGTACAAGACATTTAAGCCACGCAGAAAGCACACTGATAACTACACTACGGAATTTTCGATTTAGTCCGCCGCTGTTGCAGAGTGGTTACGACGTTTGACCGCTGGCCTGAAGGACGCGGGTTTGATCCCGGTTGTGGTGGTCGCCTTTCGATGGAGGCGAAATGCCCGCGCACTGTGGGTGTCCTCAGAGACAAAAAAGTTAAGGCAGCTGGGTGCCAAGCCTGAAAGAAGCGCGGAGCTGGGCGGCCCTCTTTTGTTTCGCTTTAGTTTTAGATGTGAAGCATCTTATGACGGAGTTCAATCCGGTGGTGGTGGTGGTGGTGGTGTGCGGCGTGACCACCCTACTGCGCATGCGCAAGCCTGCACTCCCTCTCTCCCCTTTCCCTCTCCACATCACCCCTCCCCTTCCCCCTCTCATTTCCCTTTCCCACCCCTTCTCTACCTCCCATCTCCACTCCTCCTCTCCCCTCCCATCTCCCCTTTCCTCCCCTCCCCTTTCCCCTTCTCCACATCACCTCTCCCTTTCCCCTCCCCCTCTCCACTTCCCTTTTCCCCCTCACCACTCTTCTGAAACGCGGGCTCTACATGCCGAAAACACTGCTTCGCATCGCCTCATGGTCCCCTTTAGCGGGAGATGGTGTGATTTTTCTCATTCTTTATTCTGTTTTGTAGCGTTAGCTACACTTGCCTAGCCAGAGCAGGTTTCGCGGGGGTCATCATGAGCCGTGCTGCGCATGCGCGCGCGACTCGCCGCTGCTCCTCTGCGCATTCGAGATGGGTGACGTCGTAGCCATGGCGCGCGCAGCTATTAGATGCGAAGTATCTTAAGGCGGAGCTCAATCCGGTGGTGGTGTGCGGCGTGACCGCCCTTAGGGACTATACACGCGCTATCCGCACACCCGCTCCGCACGTGGCGGGACACCTGCCGCTCGCAAACGGAGGAGGAAAAACCGGAACGACGCCAATCGTCGCACACGGGGTACCGGTTTTTCCTCCTCCGTTTGCGGGCGGCAGGTGTCCCGTCAGGTGCGGAGCGGGTTTGCGGATAGCGCGTGTATAGTCCCTTAGGGACTATACACGCGCAACCGCACACCCGCTCCGCACGTGGCGGGATACCTGCCGCCCGCAAACGGAGGAGGAAAAACCGGTACCCCGTGTGCGACGATTGGCGTCGTTCCGGTTTTTCCTCCTCCGTTTGCGGGCGGCAGGTGTCCCGCCACGTGCGGAGCGGGTGTGCGGTTGCGCGTGTTTAGTCTCTTACTGCGCATGCGCATACCCTCTCCACACACCTCCTCTCCACTCCCCCTCACCATTCCCCCTGTCATCTACCCTCTCCCATTTCCCCCTCTCCCCTCCCCCTTTCCACTCTTCCTCTGAAACGCGGGCTAGACACGCCGAAATTCTCTCCTGCGCAACGCCGCGATGAGCTCGACCGCATGCGCGTCCCCTTCCCTTCTCTCTCCTCTCCTACGCTGCCCCCTCTCGCCCGCCTGTCGACCGCGTTCCCCGCTCGCCCTGTGAGAATTAACGGCCAGGCTAGATGGAAGATACGACGCGCGTAGCGTCGCTCTTCGCGTTCCACGACGCGAGCTCGGTAGCATGCCCAACGAACGCCAACGGAACGTGATCGTGGAAATGCTCCAGCTTCGCATCTACTCATGGTCCCCTTTAGCGGGAGATGGTGTATTCGCCTTCGCTGTGCAGTCGCCGTCTGACAGTGCGCTGGTGCCGCTTGATAGCGCCTCTGAATGGCGTTTGCAGGTGGGTAACGCCATGGAGAAGGAGAGCGCAAATGCTGCTCAACGGCGCAGAAGAGCCGAGAAGCTTATGTCATCGGACCCCGAAGTAGTTGCCTGGCAATTAGCGCTTCAGCGTAAGAAGAATGAACAGAGGAACGCTAAACGTGCTGCGGAAAGCTAAACGTGCTGCGGAAATCTGGAAAGCTCAGAATAATCAGCTGAACCTTTGCTAACGCTACGTATATCCTGGCATAGCCGAGCTAAGCCACTGCAAATTTTTTTTGTCTTTCAAGTATGTTTCTTTTCAACGTCATTTTGTCGCGGCATATTTGCATTTCTTCTTTTTTTCTTTTTTTTCGTACATTTTATCTTTTTTTCTTTATGTGTACCTCTTTCTTTCCTACCTTTGTCTCACTGTCTCTCTTATTTCTCTCTTGCTTCCTCTTTCTTTCCACGTTTTTTCTCTATTTTGTTCTCTTTCTTTGGTTCTCTCTTTTTTGCGATGATTTTCGTTTTCTTTATATCTTTCTTCCTCTCTCTCCCTGTACTTGTTCTCTCACCCATCAGAGTTGTTACAGGCCGCGCCGGAGAAATCGGCGCACGTGTTTTGGAAGCGAAGCAGAGGACTGAGATTAAAGAGGACGAAGAGAGCGCGTGTCAATTTACGGTGATGATCATTTCAAAAGTTTACATTATCACTGTTAATTCACTCCAACAATTCTATAATTCAACAGTCCATCATTCATATGTGATTACATTTAGATATAATTCAATAGTTTCTTGGCCAATCCCCCAGAGTGGGTGTGAGCCAATCATTAAGGAATTCATCATTTCTGTTCGCTCTGCCTGGCGCAACGAAAAGCTTAAAGGAGTACTGGCACGATTTTGAGGTGCAGCAAAACAGACGTTTTTGGTTTTCTTGGCATGTAGTGTTAACGCTCTCCCAAACGGGAGCTGGGAAACACTTATAAAATATTTTAGTTTGATTTTGAAGTTTTCACCTCCCAGCATCTGCAAGGCAGCTCCACCGCCATGCACAGATGACGGTTTGCGATATCTGCGTCCTGCATGCAGCCTAAATCGCAGAAATCACTTTCGGGGGTGCTGGACAACTGTTCACTCATCATGAACCACATGTGACTGACAGCAAAGGTCAGCAGGTGCATGTTTCACGAGTTGCAGTCTCCCCGTGACGTCATGGGAAGACTTGACACCTCACAGCGTAGCCGCCCTCTCAATACCGAAACCAAAATCAGTTTTAAAGTAGCGATATTTAAAATATATTCAAAGCATTCTCAGGCACCCCGACACTCTTTTTAGTGTTCTTGACACCCGTGTTTTCATTTAGAGTGTAATGTGTACAGAACTGTATAGTAGCGTTATATTGAATTTATACATAGCGCTTCGAGAAAGAACGTACCTTTTGACTTGCTGTTACATTTTTTTTCGCATCAAAGGGCAGCCGCAGCCATGCCCTGCACGCTCGTCTACATCCAAGGTGAACACCTCATTCTAGCTTGTATTGAAGCCCTCATATAAAGAACTTGATGTTTCATACATCATTAAAAAAATTGTTATTGTGTTTATCGATACATTGATCAGACGACACATATGTTTCCTTGGTGAAGTTGAATAAATGTTCTGGTTTTACTGGCTTGAATACTAGATGTGGTCGACCTTGTATGTTTGCTCCATTGCTCAAACGGGGCAGTACGAGGGTTAAAAAAATAAATTAAGGCAGCTTTGCACTAGTGGTGCCAAGCCTGAAGGAAGTGCGGGGCTGGGAAGTCTGCTTTGTTTCTCTTGAGTTATCTCTTTCTTTCCTCCGCTCTTTCTTTTTTTCTGTCTTTATTTCTCCTCTATTTTTATCTATTTATTTCCCTTGCCCTTTCTATATTTCTTCCTATTTCTTCCTTTTCCATCTCTTTCTATTCTCGCTTGCTTCCTCTTTCTATTTTTCTATATGTGGTTTTGCTTGCGTTACGCCAAGCGACGACAGCCCAGACCCCTAAAGTGCTTCACACTTAAAAGCACCTTCGGGCTGCATGATTTCGCGCTATCATGTACGGCAGCACTATAACGCCACGCATGTTAATTTTATGGTCGTTCGCGCGCTTTATCTCCTCGCGCAATTAAGGCATTACGCACGCTCGAACGTTACATGTCATTTATTTTCGAGCACATTCTAGACTTTACATGCCAGAATAGATTTATCATTCTAAACGTCAACTAAAGCGGTTTAGACGACAGAAAGTTTTGCAATGCATTTGATGTTGTGAGTACGTATATGCGACATCATTTGCGACGTCTAGTTTTTGTCTAAGATAGAAGTGCATACGACGTTAATAATACGTCGGCTCCCTAGACTGTAAGGATGGCACATTATGGGGATGTTGATTAGACGTTATCGATAGACGTAGACGTATGGATCTTATTTCTATGTTGACAGGATATCAGTGGTTCACTGGGAAGCGCCCTCTCCAGACAGTGGCAGAGCGATGAATTGGGCTAGTTGGTGGTCGTTCATGGTTTCTTTGTTGCGCTGCAGACGACGAGACGAGGACGATACAGGGACACAGGACGCACCACCTGTCCTGTGTCCCTGTATCGTCCTCGTCTCGTCATCTGCAGCGCAACAAAGAAACCATGATCATCCAGACAGTGGCCCGCGCACTCTCTTCGGAGGGGCCGTTATACACCCTTTTCGGAGGAGAAGATTTTGGGTGCTTGGGAACATGCAGACCACACTCAACAGAGTTAGAGTGCCTCTAAAGATTTGTGAGCCAGACAGGTCAGATGCTCGTCTTTAGAGCATGTGCGGTATAAAGACTTTCGCGCGTGTCCTGTCCCCGTGCAGGACAGAGTGTACAGTGACTCATCATATCCAGCTTTTGTGGACACATCACAGCCAGCGCCCCTGGCGGCCCCGGCGCGAAGCTAGCGCGTTTTCAATGGAACTGGCGAGTTTTTCCCGAATAATTAAGTGTAGAGGGTGAATGTTGAAAAACGCAGACCACAGAGCGCTTCTGGGAACCTAAACGCACGAGAGGACTGCAGCGATTATGTTGCAGTAAGCTTCAATTTTGTTCCCAGAGCAGTTAAAGGTTGTACAATGGGAGTCTATGGAAACGGCGAAAAATGTGGCCCGTTTTTCAAGACAAAAACGGTCACTGTGGTAAAACTAAGCAAGTTATGTTAATGGTCAGGAAATCACATGTAGTCCTGACACTCAGCTTTCGTTTGAAGCCATTCTCAACTTTTCGCAATTGGCGTAACATTGTTCCCTAACGCGTTTTTTGAAACGCGGTCCTTCAAATGCTTGTGGTATATTGATAAACCCTTGCTTATCACAGGCGGCACGGCGTCGTCCGTGGCCGAGTGAGTTAATCGTTCGCTTTCGAAGCGCGACATCACCGCGTCGTCATAGGTTCGATTCCCGGCGTCGGATCAGCTGTATTTTTTTTTTTTCAGCCCGTGACTTAGTTTCACACAATCCCTCAAGATGTCGCCGCAAAAACAAAAGAAAATAGTTTTCGTTTCGGTTTCGGTTTTTTGACTGCAATCTTGAGCTGTCGTTTCTCTTTCTTTTTATTTTATGACCTTTTTAGTGTATGTTTAAAAACTCCACGCGTATCAGATCGTTCAGATCTACATTTGTAATTCTTACTTTATCATTTTATAAACGTCCTAAGGAACAGAACGAACGCTCAAGTTATGGTGAACAAAGCTCTTTGAAACTTTCGTACGCGTATTGCGGTGGAAACTTTTTCTCCGTTCTCATGATTTCGTTATGATATTCTGAGGTACCTACAATTCAGCAACGTAAAGGAAACGAAGTAAGCTTAGAAAAACGAGGCGTAGTAATGAAATGACAATGTTAGACGTTTTTGCTGTTGCTTTTTACTTTAGGGCTAAGGCAAGTGTCTGTCGTAATCTTAACGAAGGAAGGGCAATTGTTCGAGGGATTCTTTTCCTTGTTAGACACAACTAATGAAACGAACAGATCATTACGCCAAGCAAGGGATAGGAAACACTATTTAATTTCTTTTTTTTTCAAAGAAATCAAAATCGCTATCTGGATAGGCATCAGCGGACGGCTCGTATACCCTACATGCTGCGCTATCAACGCAAAGAGACTGTGCGAAATCCCCTTTCCTACCTGGAATGGCTGTGTTCTTTTAAAGCACCATTTTGCAGAGTTACGCGAGGCTAGATCTAGGAGAGTTAGCGTCGAGCCTTATTTCATTTGTTGCTATCGCACTCTTTGCATCGCCCTTGCGGTGAAACTGGGATTTTTATCCACCTCTTGTCATATCTATCGTCCTACGTCAAGAGAAAAAGACCAGCATGCCTTCTCCTTTAAAATGACAAAGCACTGTGCGCTGCATCGGATAGGTCCGTGTGGATCAAATTTTTGTGGAAGTCCAGGGACTGGTGCTGCCATTTACAAAACGAAAATCCTGTGATTCAGTCGCTTTTCTCACGCACTCGCAGCCGACCTCAACGTACCGCAGTCATTTTAAACATCTATAAATAAAAATGTGCGCAGCTTGTACTAGTTGCGTAAGGCTGGAACCGTCAACGGAGCTAGTGTTCGATCTAGCTTCTAAGGTTTTGCTAGTAATACCAAGCTTTTGCTAGAGGTGCAACGTTTTTGCTAGTAGTACTAGGATATCGTTAGGCTTGGATGTTCTATTCTTCTCAGGTTATCGGCCGGTTCCCCACACTACGCACTTGTTGCGTGGTTCTGAAGGAGAAATGTCGCGTCACTAGTAGTTACGTGATGGGATTTTAGTCACGTGAGAGAGAAAGTACAACTTTATTAGAGTCCAGTGCAGACTGAGGTTGCCCCGCGCCACCCGGATGTTCCGAAGTTTTTGGCGGAAACATGTCACATCAATAGTTACGTGGCGTTGCGGGATTTTAGTCGCGTGACTAATTACGTGATCTTACTTGATTTTCAGTCACGTGACTAGTTGTTACGTGATTATAGTTACGTAAGGAGATGTTGTGCGATGTTACGTGATTTTAGTCATGCGGCAATTGCAGGCCTGGTGTACAAAAGATTGTAGTCACAGGAAACAACAACCCATCATCGATATCGCATATGTTTCACGATCACGAGAAATTAACTTTCGTTGCTCTAAAGAGCAAGCGAAGCTGCACCCATGCACTTTTTATCACGTTTCAAAGTTCCTTGGTCTTCTACGATATTTCTGGAATTTTTTGCATGCTTCACTTGCTCTATTCTTTTTTCTTTTCTGGTGAAAAGCGTATCTATATGGCTGTAAGCTCGAAAATAGTTGTAAGTTCAGCGCTGTGTGTGTGTTCCAATATCATCCTCGTTTCTTACGGTGTGAAACATCGAATTATGCTCTTCAGTGCATTTTTACAGCGCAAACAGAAAGCAGCCGTTTTCACTTTGCATTCCGTTCCTGCTCTTTGGAATGTAGGGACACTTGCAAGAAGCTTTGCAAGGAGCGTTTGACCGTAAGATCTTGATAATAGCTATCGTATCACGTGCCAGCCGCCGCGCGCTGTGGCTGAATGGGTTGATAGTCCGTGCTGGCTGTTCGCGCGTAATCGCTGGGGCGCGGGTTCGAATCACAATGCGGTTTTTTCTTGCTCACTTTTCTGTCTCTCTCAGAATTGCTTAAGTTTGCCGCGGTGGTACAGCGGTTACGGCGCTCGGCTATTGACCCAAAGGGCACAGGTTTGAGGGGGGCTCCTGCATTTTCGAACGAGGCGAAAATGCTAGAGGCTCGTGTACTTGGTCTTAGATGCACGTTACGAACCTGAACTGGTCGAAATTTCCGCAGCCCTCCTCTACGGCACGACTCAAAGATATTATGGTTCTGGCACGTAAACTCCAGCAATTTTTATTACAAGTGCAATGCTACTGAATATTTAGTTGCTTGTTTTCACGCTGGACCATTTCACCCAAGATATTTGCTGCAGTTTCGGTTTTGCTCCTGTAAATGGAGCAAGTAAACTTCTCATGTTTTATTATACCACGCAACCCATTACTTAATAACTATAAAAAGGAACCCAGATTTTAGTTAACCTCAGCCATAAGAAGGCAATACGCAACGAAACCAAGGCAAGCATGAGGGCAGCCATTTGTAATATAATGAAGCGTTTTGAAGAAGTACTCTACTATTAGTGACAGACGCAGAAACGTAACCAGGAATAGTAGAACCAACGCAAAGCTTGTATTGTCGAATCGTCGCCTTTTTTCTAAGGGAGCAGCGTTCTCTGCTTGTGGAAGTAGTGCCGCTCTTTTGCATTACATTTACTACCCCTCCGAAAAAGAGCCACCCTGGCTAATTACGGACAGCTGCACAGTGACAGCGAAGCTTTATCATGTCCATATGTAGAATCTCATGCCTAGTTATTTGATTACAATAAGTCTCAAGCGACTTGACAACGCATATCAAGTACGAGGTTTGCTAGAGCACACGGTACGGGCCGTGGTACTTCGGAAGAAGCTTCATAGACCGACCGGGGCCACCTAGGAGTCCAGAGCCCAGGCCCGTAGCTAGGGGGTATGCCCCAGGGGCCCGCCTCCCCTCCCAAATGTTTGACGGAGGGTGTGTTTTACTGACAATAATAATGAGAATAGGTATTTTTCTCAGACAGTCAACGCCTTCAGCAAGTGCCCCCTCCCCCCCCCCCTCCCCCCCACCATCGCCCTTCGCTTGACTGCCGCAGGCCGGCGGCCACGGCGGCGGGGACTGTTGTGCGCGGAACACACGGCGAAAACTGTAGGCAAGCAGACGCGAAAACGCGACAAAGCGCGGCCGCGCGCCGTTGCCATGGCAACGACGGAGAGATCTTCCACCGGCTGCTTTGCTCCTGGCTTGCGTTTCCTTTATCGAATTCTCGGCGCTCGCCACTTTCCTACGAAGAATGCTCATAACGTGCATGCCATTCGTGACCTGGAAGTGCCGGGCGCGCGGCGATAATACAATCGAGAAGCATGCAAGATATCAGGACTATTTTTATGAGGCGAAACGACACCCTTTCAACACGTTCTTTAGTGTACGCTGCTTTCCTGATCGGCATAGGTAATTTCATCGCGAATATCAGCAGATGACACACTGCCTTTGTCGTTGCAGCAACGCCACTTTACGCAATTGAAAGAGTAATCACTAAGAGGATAGTTCAGGCATGGCACATGCATTTCGTCTTTACTGCTGACTTTTCCGGAACAGGTACCCATGTTAGCAGCAATGTACAACAGAGCGAATGAAAACAGCGAGGAAGAAGACTTCAATACTAACAAGCGCTTTTCGCATTACAGTTCTGCTGACCGATTCAATGAGCACATATTCGATGCTCACTAGATTGCCCTCCTCACTGTGTCCCAATAATGGGTCATCAAGCTATACGAACAGATCAAGCTCGCCTTGCTTGTTCGCCTCAGGTTTACGACTAACGTGTGGCTGCTGCACCATATATGTATATATATATATATATATGGTGCAGCAGCGACACGTTAGTCCGAAACCTCGCGGGCTTTCTTGATTAACTGAAAAAAATGAGCGCGCAATTAGCACGTTGCTGAAGGTAGCGCAGTCACATGCCATTTGAACATGCCTACATACGCCTCATTGACATTTTGACAATTAGGTGAGTACTTGTCGAGTTAGACCTCATTAACTATTCCAGTGTGCTCGGAATAAGGTGCAGTATATAGGTTTGCTTCGCGTAACGCCATTCCTCTTTTTTTAAATCGTGCTGCGTGATAGCTGGGACACCCTGTGTATATATATAATATAATTACGACGACGCTGCTCCTGAGATCACCATGGTCTTTTGTGCCTCTGTGCTCATTAAAGAGCCCCTTTAAAAGTGTATATATATATATTATATATATATATATATATATATATATATATATATATACAGTTTCGACAGAACGTTCCTGGCTATTGGTTTAATTATATGAAAGAAAACTAGTCAGTGAAAACATAACATTTATTCTGAGCTTTCGGCCGGGGACCGGCCTTTATCAAAGAATGCATTCGTACATGGCGTACGGGTTTAAGTACAGATTTTGTCAATACATAGATGTAGACACACCATCGTGATTCGTTGGACTATGACATGGGAGGGGCCAGAACAACAACAACAACAGCAAACAAATCCCAGGGAGAGAGCGACACGCATACAAGATGACACACACAGCATTGCACTCTGTGAAGAGTAGAGTATAGGCGGGGTCAGAACATACACAAAATAAATAACAAACAGCGCTCCCATTTGGCGTGGTAAGTGCGTTCGCATCTTTGTCATTTTTTTTTCTTTTTTTCCCCTCCGCCTCTCGTTCTGAACCACACACGTAGGTTCGTTTCGCTGTTTGTTATTTATTTTGTGTATGTTCTGACCCCGCCTATACTCTACTCTTCACAGAGCACAATGCTGTGTGTGTCATCTTGTATGCGTGTCGCTCTCTCCCTGGGATTTGTTTGCTGTTGTTGTTGTTGTTCTGGCCCCTCCCATGTCATAGTCCAACGAATCACGATTTTGTGTCTACATCAATGTATTGACAAAATCTGTACTTAAACCCGTACGCCATGTACGAATGCATTCTTTGATAAAGGCCGGTCCCCGGCCGAAAGCTCAGAATAAATGTTATGTTTTTCACTGTGACTAGTTTTCTTTCATATATATATATATATATATATATATATATATATATATATATATATATATATATATATATATATATATATATATATATATATTGGTCATTTCATGCCAAGTGTCCCAGAGGTGGCGCTGGCACATCGCCATAGCATACACATACTGAAAGAAATAATGCACTTTGTACACACTTGTTTGTCTGGGTATACGTGTTGTACAGACGGCCCTCTAGCACATTGTGCCAACGACGCCATAGGCTGCTCTCGGGCGTCCATACTTCCCATTGGGCCCGCAAGCAAGCTCACATTGTAACGCGAATTCATTACTCGTTGCCCTGACATCAACGGCACATGACTTTCGGCCACTCACGGGCCACTCACATATATCTCGCATCTTGCCGCTGCCTGTGACGAGTGTCAACTGCAAGGGCGACCACGTGCTTTGCGGCGAAGCGCCAACAAAAAGAAATGCAGGACGCGTTCCGAGGGCTAAATTCAAAGATAATTTTCTTCCTTAAAACAAAAAATTATTTGATTAGACTTTCTTCATTACTTAACAATGTAGTCTACTATCAAACGCCGCATGACGAGGATTTTTACTTGCAACAAATCAGTATGAAAAATACGGTCAAACATGCCACAAATCGCATATGTTTTCTAATTTCACAATTGTTTTCGGGAAGATTTGAAGCCTATTTTACCCCTAAACATTTTCGTACTAACGTACACTTTCCTAAAAATCATACAATTTTTAAGATTCGTTAGGGAAGTTCCAGATAGCTTAAGAAAAAATCACGAACTTTGAAGATTTTCGTAGTTTGTGAAGGTACGTAGCTGGTAGTGAAACACAAAAATTTCGGAATTATTAGGTCAACTAAACAGATCCTCTGGGATAGCGCAAGCGTGGTTTCGAAGCTCAACACACAAAAATAGATGTTATACACATTTTTCTATTAGGCACAGTTTAACAAATACAAGCAAATTTCGAGGGGGCGCCATGATCGTCAAAGTTTTTTTTCGAGCGAAAATGTTTTGCAATACTCTATGTGGCACAGGAAATAGGCACAAATTGTATCAGCAAAATGCGCGATGTGCGAGCGCCACGTCTGGGACACTTGGCATGGAATATATATATATATATATATATATATATATATATATATATATATATATATATATATATATATATATATATATATATATATATATATATATATATATATATATATATATATATAAGCTTCTTGACTTAGACTGCATCGACGAGCTCCTATACAAACAGCTGCAAGGAGAGACCGTTTCCATTTGCGTTTAACCTCCATGCCTTTCAGTGCTTGTTGTTCATCCGAAAGGACATGGTGCTGTTTGTTTGAATTCCAGCTTCTCAAAAACTCAGCATTACCCGTCTTCCTATATGCCAGAGGTATTTGAAAGTTAGATCGAGCGCCTAACACATTTCTTCAACCAAATTTTCCTGTTTTATTGCAAGCAAATAACTACGCTTTTGCACCGTTTTGAATGAACGATTTTCCGCAGATAGGACGTGAAGGTAGGATAGCTGTTGTCTTACGGTCAGTTAGTTGTCAGGCTAGGGCATCTTTTTTTTTTTTTCCTACGGCATCGGAAGGTGTTTCGACCCAAGCAAGGCTTGTCGAACTTGCTGTCAATCTATAGTAGCACTCTGGCAGAGAAAAGGTTTTCAATGGCAGGTGTCTGTTGCCCAATGTGTGCATCGATCATTGCGTGTAGGAGCATCCTTGCAGTTATTGTACCGATTTTAAGCATTTTTCACCATCTTCCTCTTTTTGTTCCATCCTTCAATACCATTCCATTATGATTATTTGATAAATAAACAGTGAAATTGAATAATTTGCGCAAGGAAACTGGTGTACAATTTTCAATATTTCATTTTCCTGCTTAAGCTGGTTTCTGCGATGACGGCGTAGCATTCAAATAAACTTCCCCGTGGAATCAGAGTCATACCACCAGCTCTGCTCCAGATTACGATAGACGCATGTATAATTGCATTCCGGAGCATCTCAAAAGTTACCTAATGCCATTCGAATGCGGTGTCTCGAAACCCGAATGTCAAACACAGGTGTTCATATATATATTGCAACGGGTATGAGCCGATTAGTGGTCGTATCCCTAAGAGCGCGTTGGTCGGGCGTCGTGTCACCGGGAAAGGAACGTCGGTGCTGTCGCTGCTGATCGACTCGACGGTCTGCAACACCGGACATGGCCGACAGCGAGGACACAGCCGATGCAGGTTCATGAGATCGGTTATGGGCGCTGTAATCGCAACCTAGCTGTTTGGCGTTCACCGATTTGTTGTGTCGTTCGGTTTCTTTGCGGACAATTTGCCGTACAGTTGCCGTAAGGTCAAAGTGGAAACTGTAGCTGTCATCGACGCTTGCAACCATGGCCACGTTAGCTAACCGACCGAACTTTGGCGTGATACGGCGTAGTCTCAAATGTGCGGCAATGTTTGATGACGTTAGCGGCCAAAGCGAGACTGCCCTTGCCGATGAAGTAGTTGTACACATCCTCGGCAACACCTCTCAGTATGTGCCCAAACTTTGTCCTCTTCGGACATTTGATAATTCGCCGTCTTGCATAACTTGAGGATCACCTCTATGTACGTATAGTGCAGGTCTTACCTGGTATTTGAGTACGCTGAAGAAATTTCTTTTCGTGGTCGAATCTCCGAAGCACTCTATGATTTCAGAAGCGAAGAGGTCTCAGGTCATTAGTGATTATTCGCGGTTATCGAACCACAACAGCGCAGTGGTCTGTGAGGAAGAGAGCGACATACTCTAGCTGAGCTGTGGGATTGCAGCTGTTGCATTTGCTCACACGCTTGTAGTGCGTCAGCCATTCCTCCACGTTCTCGCCGGGTTTTCTTGAGAAATGCCATGGCTACATCTGACGCATCCAGTCGCAGGCTGTCCGTGACGGACGAGTCGAAGATGGCTGTGGGTCGCTGTTGCAGGACATCGGGATCTCCGGTAGTGTGGGAGGCAGTCGAACGAGGAGTCGGCTTCGGCGTAGACCTAGCGGTACTTGCTCCGTCGTCTTGGTCGCACTACCCAAGCACTCCCACCAGACAACTGTTACGGTTAAGGTTTAAGTATGGTTATTTACAGGGGAGGTTGATGGTCGGGTAATGATGGCGTCGGTAGACTGCACCAATTCACGTCTGCGTCCTCTCCTTTTGCCCGGCCTATACCCGTTGATATATATATATATATATATATATATATATATATATATATATATATATATATATATATATATATATATTGTGTGTGTGTGTGTGTTCATAGTGAAATTCGAATGGCGTACACTTTTCTACGTGCACTGCGAAGTTATTTCGTTTCCGCCGGCCTTGTCCAGAGCTTGGATCCAAGATGCTACGCGACAGATATGACCGCGCGGTGATTGTGTTAAGAAGGGTCCCCCGAATTTTACTACTTCTTGCGCAAATATTTTTTCGGCGAGTGGCGAGAAAGACCCGGACAGGCGCAAACATCAACTGAACTTGTTAGCAAGGATATATATATATATATATATATATATATATATATATATATATATATATATATATATATATATATATATATATATATATATCAGAGCTGTTGAAGGCCGGACCCGCGGCCTGAACGTCAATAAATCGCTTCGTACGCGCGTCTGTTGCACTGCGTATATATATATATATATATATATATATATATATATATATATATATATATATATATATATATATATATATATATATATATAGTTTGTGTGTGTGTCTAGAGATAATACCTTGCGGGTAGCACTCACTAAAAAAAAAAAGAAATGATGCCTTTACTATCGTTTCAGCCGTGACACCACCTTCGTCAGAGCCTTGTGAAGCCCGTGCCACAGCGGAAACGTTATTGAATGCATTTTTTCCCGCTTCTAATGTGTGCCACCTAGAAGTTCATTCAATGCAGAAAGCGCCGCGCGCATGCGCCGTTGCTCGACGTGCGTTCACTAGTAGTCGCGAAGGCAACGCCGCCTCTCAACTTCAACTGCTTTTACTCTTTTATAACCACAGAACAAAGCGAGAATGCCTAATAACGTGCGGATTAATAATAAACGCATTTTTTCTTTAGTAAATAGCAGCGCACTGCCTACAGCATTCTGCACATCTCATTCGTGCACTATGAAGGCTTGCCTGTCAGGGAATCTTAAGGGAATCTCCTGGAAAGAAAGGCCTAATATTTCCTTTGGAACGCCTGCACATCTTCATGGCAACAGCAGGAGCTCCGCTCACAGCTTAATCAATTTTTATATGCTGAGTGAACGAAAGAAGGGGGAATTAAAGGGTTCGCTTTTCTCTGCTGTCTCTTGCGACCCGTTGTTGAGCAAGTCAAATGCATTTTATATTCTACATCACGAGTGATACAGAATAAAGAAGTGGTTTTCAGAGATTGTAGGAATAGTTACTATATTATGTCGCATTAAGAATCATTGCTGTCAGCGCAAAAACGCCAAAATTCGCTTTTCTGCAACTCTTTGTGCTGATCAAAGTGGACGATTGGACCAGTAGATGATTCATGATTGACTTTGTGCTTGATGAAGTGCAAAGTTGAAACAGACTGCGCCTACAGAACATGAAAGGAGTGCTTCAAGAGAGCTGCCAGCCCATTAGAGTAACCTGGTGGTGTAGCTGCGCCAACAGGATTCAAGACAATCACCTGCAGCATATGAGACAGTCGACTGTGGGGAAAAAAAAGAAAGAGAAAGAAAGAAAAAGAAGAAATGCAATATGATAGATAGGTGCCTTTTGTGGGTGGGATAGACGGCAGATCTAGAGGTTATTACACAACACGTCGGTCATGTGTGTTCTACTACACGTACATTCCTAACAAAATAGCTTACCAAGTTCGCATTTTCCTGAGTACAATATCATCATTCAACGACTGTGTCATTTTTGCACACCCGATTTCACGGCGCCAAGCTGGCCGTGGCAGCCACACTTCGATAAGAACTAATTGAAAACAAATAAAAACTATCTTTAACTTGGTTTTTTAACTCTCATTCCTAGCATCCTCAAACTTATCCAGTTCTAATTTGAGGTAACGCAAGGAGCAAACGAGCAACACCTAAATGGTACACCAAAGGAAATTCGCTTATTATGCAACCACAATATCCTGTTCGTACACAAACATAATGGTTCCCGCTAGCTCAAAAAGAAACTGGGAAAGCAACATGCTGCTCCAATATCCCGCCGGTACGGCCAGCGCAAGAAACTAAACAAACAAACAAATAAAAACACGATTCTCTTGATGCATCGCGGGCGCGTCTATAACGGCCAGACATTCGGCATGGCACGTCTAGAAAAACTGCCAATTCATTGGCAGTCGTCGCCGTCGAGATAACGCCGACACACAGCGCTCTCTTTTCTGAGCGGTGAAGCGACAGTGTCGGGGCGTGTGTACCGTTTCTTTTGATTCTCTTTTATTTAGTGCCGCGTCACTGCATACGTCTTGGCGGGACTTTTGAATTCTTTAAGGTCGATACGCCACGTGGTGTCGTTCACGCGAACTAGGCCGCTGGTGTCCAGAAAAGCTGCATATGTGGTTGCGCACGCTGGATCTGGAGGTAAAGGTGAGCGGGAGAGGGCGTCAGCGTCAGAGTGCTTGCGTAGTATTTGAGAATTGAGATACAGATACAAGATTTTGAGATACAGATACAAGATACTGCAACACTGATTATATCTGATACGATACATTCCAATTGTATCTTAAGATACTTCGATACATTCTCAAATTTGTTAATATATATGCATATATATGCTATATAATGCAGCACTAAACGCCTATGCACATAAATGTTCGCTTCAAAATTTATGAACTGCGACCTATTGTGTTTCATTTGAATGAAAACGCTGTTAGTATCTCAAAAGTTTTGTACTTCTTGTTCAAGGTATATCCGTTTCATTCCGAAACAACTTATTGGCGTTTTTTTAGCGGCTTAACATAACAGCTCTTTATATATTTCGCTGATAGCGGTTCTTGCTTGTAGCTTTTCTAACTGATGGGAGCTAGTCGCCGCTCTCATTGCTGACCAGCAAGCGGGTTGTCAAGTAACCATATGAACTTCTATAAGAAGCCTCCGCACGATGGTGCAAATACCGCTGTGGAGTTCAACCTTGCCGGTAAACATATTACGGTTTTCGCAATAACGGATCACCGGACAGGTGTACGTCACCAAGAACATGTGCAGCCCAGAAACGTTTCAGACGTATTGTACGGTTGCGCAAAGCGCTGCAGGACACCGCCGCTATTCACGTTATTGACACTTATAGATCCGATTACCTGGTGATTCGCAACAGTAAAATGATTCAGGGAAGAGTAAACAACGAAAACAAATATATCTAAGTAAAATAGAAAAGCGATTCCGAAACACAGCGAGTAAGTATAAAAACACGATACAAGAGGCACCTCCAAGAGTTAATAATTGTTGCGTTTTACGTAGAAAAACCACGATATGATTATGAAAGACGCTGTATGCAGGGCTCCGGAAATTTTGAGCACCTGGGGTTCTAAGACCTACATAAATGCACACGGGCCTCTACCATTTTCCCTCCATCGAAATCCGGCTACCGCGACCTCCGGGCCAGCAGTCAAGCGCCATAAGCACTGGACCACCGCGGCGGGTAACCCCTAATAGCTACAGTTAAATTCGGTGCCTATGGAAAATGGCGTAAAACGACTCTTTGGGACACTCATGAGAAAAACGGAGCATTTGGTATAACAGTGTTTCTCGAATATCTTTGCCAACGTATTTAAGATGGCGCCTAATATTTTACGTTATTATAATGCAAACTCAAATTTGCTATAATTTACTTAGCAGTAAGCAGAATTATTGTTACTGTAACTCCAGGCGTGCTCGGATTATTATATATTTGTTCTCAACATCAGCTTTACATAACAGTAAATTCAAGTGGAATACAAGTATATAAACTTATATTCCACTTGAAGAAGAACAGAAGCAGAAAGGACGCAGACAGTTAAAACTAGGAATAAAGCAGAGCGCTTACATTGGCAGCACGTTAAAGGCATATTGCAGTAAGCAGACCGGCAGAAAAAAAAAACAATATTTGCTCATTATTTTTCACCCATAAGCGGTACTCAAACTGTGTGATTAATTCACGGGCTACAAAATTTGGTATCATGTGTTGTATGCTTTTACAGTATTCTCGAGTTAGAGACATAGAGGCATAGGTAATCTACGGAATGGAAAAGAAGGGCAGCTAAAAAATAACTCCTGCTAACAATCAAATTATGATTTTAAAAACTCTTTGAATAAAAGAAAACAGACGTACGCCAAGATAGCGTCTGTTAGGTGAATGCTTGTTCTGATAAATCCAGCATCGGTACCGTTGGTGTTATAGCTGTTAGAATCTTATTTGCATATAAGTGAATCTCATTCCATGTAATGCGAACTTACATTCACAAGACCCTTCAAATCGACGAAGTGTGAAAGCCACGAGAGGCAAAGCAACCCGCCATTCTTGCATTCTTCAGACTTCGTACACGAAACATCACACAAGAGGAACTTCGATAATGACTTTACAGCGGCATCAACATGTGTGCGAAAGACGTCGCACGCGGCACAGGAGGGTGGCTAAGTGCTAAGTGTCATGGCACTGACAAAACTAAAAAAAAAAAAAACGATTAAACAAAAATTCGGCTGGGCGCAGACGTTCGCGCGCTTGTCTGTCGAGACGACGCGAGCGCCACCTCGTAACTCTGCTCAACCAATATATAGGGACGCTCAGAGCTTATCGCCTATCCTCGCTGAAAAACTCTTGCGGAAAGATAAAATAATGTCACTGCCTTTAGTTTTATTCCGGTGACTTAGTGGCAGCAGTATCAGCTTGAGAAGCTCGAGCTCAGCCAAAGTTTATTGCTTCGCACGGTGGTGGTGCGATCGCAGTATCTTGTATCTTAAGATACACGATACGTTCTTCAATGTATCGGAAATACAGATACAGATACTTGTTTTGCGAGACGTATCGCGATACAGATACAAGATACCCAAAAAGTATCTAAGATAGTATCGAAGATACATGTATCTTCGATACTGCCCAGCACTGGGTGACATGATGGATGCAAAATTGCGAACAAAGTGCCGGAAATACGAACATAGGCCCACAAAACTACGAAGTTCATTCATGGTCGTGGGCTTTCGAAATTCCGCGACTGTACGAAGTTTTGCAGGGTCAGGTAATACGCCGTGTTTGGACACGATGTGGCCTAAGATGACGAGCTCTCGGGCAGCGAAGCGGCGTTTCTTGAGGTTAAGCTGAAGGGGCCAGCGTTGGTCAGACAAGTCAAAACGTGCCTGAGGCGAAGGAGGTGCGTAGGGAAATCATGCGAGAAAACCACGACATCGTCGAGGTAACAGAAGCACATAGACCACTTTAGACCACGTAGCGTATTATCCATAAGTCGTTCAAACGTAGCAGGCGCGTTACAAAGCCCATAGGGCATGACGTTAAACTCGTAGAGTCCGTCAGGTGTAATAAATGCAGTCTTCTGGCGATTGGCCTCAGGCATTGGAACTTGCCAATAGTCAGACTTCAAGTCCAGCGACGAGAAGAATTCTGCTCCGTGAAGGGTGTCAATGGCGTCATCAATGCGCGGCAAGGAATAGACGTCCTTGCGTGTTATATTATTTACACGACGGTAGTCCACACAAAACCGGATGGATCCGTCTTTTTTACGCACCAGGACGACAGGAGACGCCCAGGGACTGTGCGATGGTCGAATAACGTCTCTACGAAGCATATCTTCGACTTGGTCGCTCATGACACGGCGCTCTCCAGCGAAGACGCGGTATGGTCTTTGACGCAGCGGCTGGTGTAAACCGGTGTCAACATAATGTTGCACTTGCGACGTGCGGCCCAGTTGAGGTTGCGACACATCGAAAAAGTTCGGGAACTCGTGCTGAAGATCAAGCAGGTCGGCGTGTTCGACAGGGGTGAGGGTATCTGCGATGGCACTGGAAAACATGTCCCTGCACGACTCCCCGAGTGCTGACAGGGTATTGAGTTGGTCGCAGCAGTCATCTGGGACGTCAACCAGAGACGAGGAGTCGAGATTTTCCACGCGGCCGAGACATTCGCCTGCAAGCAGCGCGACAAGTGCGGAGAGCGGATTTAAGACGAATATATTGCTGCTGCTGGCGGCGATGTCAATCGTTGCGAAAGGTAGCGGCAGAGCTCTACGACTCGTGAAGACATCAGACGGCGTGAAAAAGACCGTGGCGTCGGTGTGGGCGTTGCAGGAAACAGGAACAAGTGCGAAAGTTCCAGGCGGAATGTCGGTATCCTCACGAACGAGGAACTTAGGCGGCTGATAAAGACTTCGGCGCGTGCGCAGTCGGTGACGGCATTATGGCGGGATAGGAAGTCCCACCCGAGAATGACGTCATGCGAACACGCAGAAAGGACAATAAACTCAACGATGTACAGGCTGCCTTCAGTGAACACTCTTGCAGTGCAGGCTGCGACAGGCGTCACTTGCTGCGCGCTTGCGGTGTGGAGTGACAGTCCAGAAAGCGGCGTCGTTACCTTGCGAAATAAACGACAGAGTTAGCGGCTATGACAGAAACGGCTGCGCCGGTGTCCACAAGTGCAAAAGTACGAACACCTTCAACAGTTATGGCGACCATGTTAACAGGGGAGGAGTGAGGGCTTGGACACTTCGAAGATGGCGCAGTTCTTGTCTCTTGAACTGCGGCGGTTAGTTTTCCTGGTCGGAGGGTCCGGGCTGGCGACGCATGGGGGAGGGCGATTGCCGCCGAAGAGATGGTGAGCGCTGCGGCTGGAATTCAGGGCGGTGAGTAGGGACATCACGCTGTGATGGGCCAGGAACGTAATGGGAAAAGGGCTGGCTGCCGGATTGCGACGACCGAGCACGGTTGCCGAAAGTTTGGGGGCGACAGCGGCAATAGATGGATGGATGGATGGATGCTATGAGCGTCCCCTTTATAACGGGGCGGTGACATGTCTGCACCAGGCTCGAAGGAGAAAAAAAAAGAAAGAAAAAAAAAACTTCCTTGTTTCATGTTGTCCTAATGCCTTATCTACATTGATTAAGTTTATGTTATTATACCAAAAATATAAATTCACGGTCCATCTCTCTGCCTCTTAAGGCAGAATGACCTTTTCCCCCCCAATTATTTATTTTTGTACTTTATCTCTACTTTTCTGCCACCAATACTCTAACCGTCTCTTACTTATTTCTATCGCGGACGTGTTCAGCTTTCCATTGTTGTCCCTAAAACCCAAGGCTTCATGTAGACTCGTGCCCACACGTATACCTGGGTGAATATCGCCACATTAAATCAGTACATGTTCCATCGTTTCCTTAGTTCCCCCGCAGACCCTTTTCATAAATACGCCACCTGACGGTGGGCTTTTCGTCTTTTCGTCAGTTTCGCTTTGCAAAGGAGCGTGGGATAGCCAGCGCCATCGTGAGGGCATGGGAAGCGAGCCGTCAAATGCGTGAGTGCTGTGATGTTTGTCTTGGCGGCTAGTTCTCCGTGTCATCCGCTGAAATCTCACCGTTTGTGTGCTTGAACCAGCTCTTAGTACTCTCCGTTGGTCTTTCTGGGGTCTTCCGCTGCACAATGAGCAACATTTTGTACCCTTCAACGGGCTGGACGAGCAGTTTGGCTCGACTGCCGCGGTTGCGGGACCGTGACCACAGCCAACTCGCGTGCGCGCCCGGACCGGGAAAAAAAGGCTCGCCGAAGCTACAAACTTCTCACCGAAGGAAAAGAAGGACGTAACTGTCGCGGAACTATGCGACCGCAACCGGTGAAAATCATGTCTGCCGCAAGCCACACCACGCGTTGGGTATATTTGTATGCAGTGGCGTAGCCCACACCGGGCCCGTGCCCCCCTCCGAAATTTTTTTTTGCCATGGCACACAGCCCAAATGACACTCGACCACATCTGCCTGCCCGGCCTCCACTTCAAATCAAGGTGGTTTGAAACCCGCCCCCCCCCCCCCCTCCGGAAAAAACTTCTGCCTTTGCCCCTGTTTGTCTATACTAAAAAATGTTGACACGTGGCTTACGATATGCGAGTACTGTCGCTACTAAATGAACGGTACGCAACTTCATTTTTATTTTTCTGACTGGCCTTATGAACCCTCGCAGTATTTCTGCACAAACAATCTATCGCAATTCACCGCATGCAGGCGCTCGGGAGAAGACTATTCATTCGTAAAAGCAAGGCTACACATGGCGCTGTGAAATAAGCACGTCCGTTTCTGTAGCGCGTTTACAAAACGGCGCCCTTCCGCACGTCCGTTTGATATCACGTACGGAGAGAGAGCACGTGCGTTTGTTGTTCACGTTTTATCGCGTACCTTAACGCTGTTCTCGTCGCGATATCCTCACTGGTGGCACATGGGAACGCAGCACGTCTGCACCATTGCAGCACGCCGTCTCTACGAAAAACGTTGATGAGAGTTCACGATTCGGCGGTGCTGAAATGTCACGCACTGACACGTTGCCGAAGCCTGCGTCGTCTGCTGCGGTGCCCTCACAATGGCGGCAGACTGTAGTTTGCGTGCGCGGCGCTAGGGGCGCCCTTTTTCGAAAAGGGTCCGCGATAGAAATAAGTAAGAGACGGTTAGAGTATTGGTGGCAGAAAAGTAGAGATAAAGTACAAAAATAAATAATTGGGGGAAAAAAAGGTCATTCTGCCTTAAGAGGCATAGAGATGGACCGTGAATTTATATTTTTTGGTATAATAACAGATTTAATCAATGTAGATAAGGCATTAGGACAACATGAAACAAGGAAGTTTTTTTTTTCTTTTTTTTTTCTCCTTCGAGCCTGGTGGCAGACATGTCACCGCCCCGTTATAAAGGGGACGCTCATAGCATCCATCCATCCATCCATCCGGTCTATAGCGGGCGACGTGTCCGGGAGTGTAGCAGGCGTAGCAAATCCGTCGATTATCAGGCGTCCTCCATGGATTGGCGATTGTCGGTGCTGCCCAAAAAACAGTATAGACAGGCGGTTGTGTGGGCTGTGAGTGTGTGGTGTAAGGTGGTTGCGGAAGCCTACGCAAAACGTCCGCATACGTGAGGGGCGCGGCCACAGGCTGCACGGCTTGCGCATAGGCAACAGCCGCGGCCACAGGCTGCGCTGCACGCGCGTAGTGAACAGGGCTGGATGGAGGCGGCTCGTGGCGTGCAAGGGGAACAGCGTGGGGAACCTCCTCCGAAATAACAGTGCGGAGAGGGGCGGGAAGGCGGGTGGTAGGCTCGTGAGCAAATGGCATTAAGGAAAGTTGGCGGGCAACTTCCTCGCGGACGAAGTCTCGGACCTGCTGAAGCAACGTCCAATGGTCCGGCATGGTGTCGAGACTGCACAGCGACTCACCACCCCGTGGAGGCTGCCGAGTCAGAGCGCGCTGCTTCTTCAACTCGTCGTAGCTCTGACACAAGCTGACGACTTCTGAAACTGTGCCCGGATTCCTAGCCAAGAGCATTTGGAATGCGCCGTCGTCAATACCCTTCAGGATTTGCTTGATCTTATCAGCTTCGGGCATGTTGTCGTTGACACTTCGACAAAAGTCCGGCGACGTCCTCAATATAGCTTGTGAAGCTTTCTCCGGTCTGCTGTGAGCGGACGACCAAGTGCTGCTCTGCGCGCTGCTTGCAAACATCCGGTCGACCGAACACTTCCGAGGAGGACGTCTTGAAGACGGTCCATGTGGGGATGTTGTGTTTGTGGTTGTTGTACCACAATTCGGCGACGCCAGTCAGATAAAATATGACGTGGCCTAGCTTGTCGGGGTCATCCCACTTATTATGTGCGCTCACCAGTTCGTAGTGGTCAAGCCAGTCTTCCACGTCGATCTCATCTGCACCGCTGAAGACCTTGGGGTCCCGGAGCCGGGGAAGCCCGGTGCAGGTGACGGACAGGGGCGAAGGCGCCGGTGGGTTTGCGTTGTCAGTCATGATCGGCGGAAGCGTCCGGCTTCGCAGCTCCAGGGTGTAGCGACGGGGATGAACAGCACCTCCACCAAATGTGAAGAGGTTTATCGGTCGTTCAAGGACGTAACGGTTGTCAGCGGCAACGCAGCGAGAAGAACCGTCCAGAGGCACAGCGGCGATCCGAAACACGAGCCAAGCGAGCCGAGCGTTGTCGAAGCTGCTGGATGGGGGCGCATCTTCTTCTTCACAATACAGTGAAACCTCGGTGATACGAATCGCACGGGACCACTGAAAATATTGCCACGCCCACTTCTTGTCCTATTTTGATGTTTTTGGGTTTGACCAGCAAGGGCGGTTATCAACGCTCGACGCTGCCCGCGAAGCAGTGTTCGAGAGACTTCTCAATTGTAGTAGATCATTTTGTTAAGATTTCGCGCCGCACGCGAATGTTCCAGCTTTATCGAGAGATAACGCCGCCACCAGCGATATCGCTGGAAAGTTCCATAGCACCTGTATAAAAACCGACGCACTTGACCGCTTGTCAGTTGATCGACGGACGACGCCCTGTTCGCCGCTATCATTGTACAGCGTGTATTGCTGTAGTTCTAGTTCTCATTTTCCGGCCACAAGTTCGGCCAAATAAACACTTTCATCCTGCAAACGCCGACTGCTGCCTTCGTCGACGTCACGACCACGTGACATCTGGTGGAGGTGCTGCTTCATGATCCGGACGCCACCGCGGAGCGCTGACCCAAGCCCAAGCCGCGAAGAAGACGAATCTAAGGTCAACCCGGATCCTCGAACCAGCCGCCGGCAGAAGGGACTACAACCAGAGTACGGGCTCCTTCCCGAAAACGCCAGGCAGCCGAAGACCGTCACATCTACCGCCGAGACGATGACAGACCCCCTGCCACCTACAACGGTCGTCATGCATCAACCGAGGGAGCCGCCGACATTCCGCGGATCACCATGCGAGGATCCAGAAAGCTGGCTGGAGGCATACAACCGAGTCTCCACGTTCAACAACTGGGACTGCGACGAGAAGCTACGCCATGTCTACTTCGCCCTTGAAGATGGCGCAAGGACCTGGTTCGAGAATCGAGAGTCCACGCTAACATCATGGGACCTCTTCCGCACCGGATTTCTCAACACCTTCACGAGCGTCATCCGGAAAGAAAGGGCTGAAACCCTTCTCGAGACCCGTGTACAGCTCCCCAATGAGAACGTCGGACTGTACACCGAAGAAATGACTCGCCTATTCCGCCATGCCGATCCAGCCATGTCCGAAGAAAAGAAAGTTCGCTTCCTGATGCGGGGAGTGAAGGAAGAACTCTTCGCCGGACTTGTGCGCAACCCGCCGAAGACGGTCTCGGAATTCCTTTCGGAGGCCACCACAATCGAAAAGGCACTAGAAATCCGCACTAGGCAGTACAACCGCCGCATTCCTACGACGACCTACGGGGAGGTTCAGGCGCTGCAGTCTGATGACCTGCGTGACACCATCAGAGCGATTGTGCGGGAGGAGCTGCGCAAACTGTTACCTTCGCCGCAGCATCAAGTGGATTCAATCGCCGACGTTGTCCGCGAGGAAGTCCGGCAATCGCTTAGAATTCCCGAAGCACCGCAGGCTCAGCCGGAAGCCATGAGCTATGCTGCTGCAGCCCGACGCAACGCCCCCCCTCCTCGCCCACGTCAAGACGCCGCGCCGCCGCAGCAGTTCCGCCGCCAGGCACCGCCGCCACCACCACCGACGCCATACCGCCCGCCGACAGGACAACGCTGCGCCCCCCGAAAGACCGACGTTTGGCGTGCCCCTGACAACCGACCGCTCTGCTATCACTGCGGGGAAGCCGGCCACACATACCGCCGATGCCAGTATCGACAGATGGGGCTACGCGGATTCGCCGTCAACGCGCCGCGCCCGCAGCCAGGCGAACGGCCTCGCGACATCGACGACTACCTCACCGGAACACAGTGGGAAGAACGACGACCTTCCCGCTCGCCGTCGCCCGGCCGCTACATGTCACCGCACCGCCGGCAGTACACTGGCCCAAACCGGGGCCGGTCGCCTAGCCCGTATCCGGGAAACTAAGGGCAGCAACCGATGGAGGTGCGGTTGCTGTACGACGAACTGCCGAAGATCCTCCGCGGCCGCCGACGACGACAACGCGACGAGACCATCAGAACACGACGCAAACTGGACGGAGCCCTCATGACGAAACTTCGCGGCCCGAAGAAAACCTGACGACGCAACGTCGAAACAGCGGGACAAATCGACGAAGCCGTGATCCGACGCCACGACCTAACCGCAACGCAAGACGACGAACAAGCGACCTCGATGTTCTTATCGACGGCCACAGCGTCACAGCTCTCGTCGACACCGGAGCCGACTATTCCGTCGTCAGTGGGCCATTCGCCACCAAGCTGAAGAAAGTAAAGACCGCTTGGAGTGGACCAGAAATCCGGACAGCTGGAGGCCACCTCATAACGCCGATTGGTGTCTGCACGGCGAGAGTCACCATCAATAACAGCACTTATCCTGCGAGCTTTGTAATCCTACAAAACTGCTCCAGGGATGTGATACTCGGAATGGACTTCCTAAGTGACCACGGCGCCGTTATCGACCTGAGGTTTGAGTCGATAACACTAACCTCAGAAAAAGCGCTCCCGCCCCACGCGACGCCAGGGAACCATGCACTGAATGTGATAGAAGAGCAGGTGACCGTTCCGCCACGCTCCAGCGTCATTATTTCCGTCGGCACCGAAAAACCTGCGAACCTTGAATGCGTAATCGACGGCGATCAGCAACTACTCCTGAATCGTCAAATTTGCGTCGCAAGAGGTATCGCCGAGCTGCATGACGGTAAAGCAAAGGTACTGCTGACAAACTTCAGCCACGAATATAGGCACCTCAACATGGGTACGACGGTTGCCTACATCGACGAATGTGTAGCCGCCAGCGATGCTTTCGCCCTCTTCGATGCTGTCGAACCTGCTTCGACGAATAGAGGTCCCGAACGGGATTTTGACGTCAACCCGAGCCTTCCGAGGGTCAAGCAAGATAAGCTCAAAACCCTGCTCCTGCAATACAAGGACTGTTTCTCGTCGTCATCGCGGGTGCGACAAACGCCCCTTGCTAAGCACCGCATTATAACAGAAGAAAATGCTCGACCACTCCGTCAGAGTCCCTACCGGGTTTCGACGCGGGAACGGGAGGCCGTGAAGAAACAGGTCGACGAAATGCTATGCGACGACATCATCCAGCCGTCGAAGAGTCCGTGGGCATCCCCCGTGGTGCTAGTGAAGAAGAAGGATGGGACTCTTCGTTTTTGCGTCGATTATCGTCGCCTGAACAAAGTCACGAAGAAGGACGTGTATCCCCTTCCCCGGATAGACGACACCCTGGATCGATTACACAACGCAAAGTACTTTTCGTCGATGGACCTCAAGACCGGTTACTGGCAAATAGAAGTCGACGAGAGAGACCGAGAAAAGACTGCCTTTATAACGCCAGACGGCCTGTTTGAGTTCAAGGTCATGCCTTTTGGTCTTTGCTCGGCACCTGCGACTTTTCAACGGGTTATGGATACAGTACTGGCCGGCTTGAAGTGGCAGACGTGCCTCGTGTACTTGGACGACGTCGTAGTGTTTTCCTCAAACTTCGACGAACACCTTCGGCGCCTTGAAGCTGTACTTCAAGCAATCAAGACCTCCGGACTCACTTTGAAGCCTGAAAAGTGCCGCTTCGCGTACGAGGAGCTCTTGTTCTTGGGTCATGTGATCAGCAAGGATGGTGTTGGCCCGGACCCGCGGAAAACAGCTGCCATCGCTGACTTCCCGACGCCCACCGACAAGAAGGCCGTACGCCGTTTTCTCGGCTTGTGCGCCTATTACAGACGTTTCGTCAAGGAATTTTCACGGATCGCCGAGCCACTGACGCAACTCACGAAGGCCGACGTCGAATTCAGGTGGGAAACGTCGCAAGTTCAGGCATTTCAAGAATTGAAACGACGCCTGCAGACGCCTCCGATACTTGCGCATTTCGACGAGCACGCCGATACGGAAATCCACACCGACGCAAGCAGCGTAGGACTCGGCGCCGTCCTTGTGCAGAAGACCGACGGATTGGAAAGGGTCATCAGTTATGCTAGCCGGTCGCTATCAAAGGCAGAAATCAACTATTCCACAACAGAAAAGGAGTGTCTGGCCATCATCTGGGCTACATCGAAGTTTCGCCCCTACATCTACGGCCGGCCCTTCAAAGTTGTGAGCGACCACCACGCCTTGTGTTGGCTAGCCAACTTGAAGGACCCTTCAGGTCGCCTCGCACGGTGGAGCCTAAGACTCCAAGAATTCGACATTACCGTCGTTTACAAGTCCGGAAGAAAACACTCCGACGCCGACTGCTTGTCTCGTGCCCCCGTCGACGCACCGCCGCAGGACGACCACGATGATGACTGCTTCTTGGGAACCATAAGTGCCGACGACTTCGCTGAACGACAGCAAGCCGACCCGGAACTCAGGGGCCTTGTGGAATACCTCAAGGGCAGGACCGCCGTTGTTCCAAAAGTATTCAGGAGGGGATTGGCGTCATTTCTCTTGAAAAACGACGTCATCGTAAAGAAGAACTTCTCTCCGGCCCGGGCCGACTACCTCATTGTTGTACCTTCGGCACTGCGACCAGAGGTTCTGCAGGCCCTGCACGACGACCCGACGGCTGGCCACCTCGGCTTTTCCCGCACGCTCGCGAGGATACAGGAAAAATACTACTGGCCACGCCTTCCTGCCGACGTCGCCCACTACGTTAAGACTTGCCGAGATTGCCAGCGACGGAAGACACCGCCGACTAGGCCAGCGGGACTTCTGCAGCCAATCGAACCACCTCACCGGCCGTTCCAGCAAATCGGGATGGACCAACTGGGGCCGTTCCCGACGTCGACTTCCGGCAACAAGTGGATCGTCGTAGCAACTGACTACCTCACCCGCTACGCCGAGACAAAGGCCTTGCCCAAAGGCAGTGCCGCCGAGGTAGCCAAGTTCTTCGTGGAGAACATCATCTTGCGTCATGGCGCCCCAGAGGTCCTCATCACAGACAGAGGTACCGCCTTTACTGCGGACCTAACTCAGGCGATCTTAAAATACAGCGAGACGAGCCACCGCCGCACCACCGCCTACCACCCGCAGACCAATGGCCTCACCGAGCGTCTAAATAAGACCATCGCCGACATGCTGGCCATGTACGTCGACGTTGAGCACAAGACGTGGGACGCCGTCCTTCCGTACGTGACCTTCGCTTACAACACGGCCGTCCAAGAAACGACGCAGATGGCGCCGTACAAGTTGGTTTACGGAAGGAGCCCGGCGACGACACTGGACGCCATGCTACCGAATGTCACCGACGAAGAAAACCTCGACGCCGCCGCTTACTTACAACGTGCCGAGGAAGCTCGACAGCTCGCCCGCCTGCGCATCAAGACCCAGCAGCACACCGATAGCCGTCGCTACAATCTGCGACGACGCTTCGTGGAATACCAGCCCGGCGACCGCGTCTGGGTCTGGACGCCGATACGCCGACGTGGTCTTAGCGAAAAACTCCTTCGGCGATACTTCGGACCCTACAAGGTTCTTCGACGTCTCGGCGCTCTTGACTACGAGGTCATCCCGGACGGCATTACGAACTCCCAGCGACGCCGCGCACGACCTGAAGTCGTCCATGTCGTGCGTCTTAAGCCGTTTTTTGCACGTTAGCGAATCTGGGGACTCTACTTTTACCTTTGTTATTGTAATTTATTTATGTATGCACTTGTGTTTTTTTTCTCTTCTTTGTTCTTTCACAAGCATCGGGACGATGCTTTTTCAGAGGGGGGCAATGCCACGCCCACTTCTTGTCCTATTTTGATGTTTTTGGGTTTGACCAGCAAGGGCGGTTATCAACGCTCGACGCTGCCCGCGAAGCAGTGTTCGAGAGACTTCTCAATTGTAGTAGATCATTTTGTTAAGATTTCGCGCCGCACGCGAATGTTCCAGCTTTATCGAGAGATAACGCCGCCACCAGCGATATCGCATGGAAAGTTCCATAGCACCTGTATAAAAACCGACGCACTTGACCGCTTGTCAGTTGATCGACGGACGACGCCCTGTTCGCCGCTATCATTGTACAGCGTGTATTGCTGTAGTTCTAGTTCTCATTTTCCGGCCACAAGTTCGGCCAAATAAACACTTTCATCCTGCAAACGCCGACTGCTGCCTTCGTCGACGTCACGACCACGTGACAATATTCGTATCATCCGAAATTCGTATCAGCAGGAAGCATGGAAAATTAGCATGCGACAAAAGAAAGCTGGCGTACATTTTCATTTATTGTTTTTCAGGGCCGCAGCAACGTCAGAAAGAACCCTGAATGATTGTAAATTAAGGTTTTAGATGTCGGCAATCATATCAGCACTCGTAAATATACGGGCCCGTGCGCGCGTAATTAATTAATGAACCAGGTGCGTTGTGACACGCGAAAGCAGTAGCCCCTTCCAAATTTTAGTATACTTTCTTGCATGACACCGGAGTACTGCAGCGAAAGTAAGGAAAGAAGGAGGAGGAGGAGAGGTTGAGGAAAGGAAAAGGCGCAACTACTGCAACCCTAATTGGGAGCACGGATCAGCGCCAGAAAGAAGTGCTTTGACGCGATGGCTCAAGGTCCCAAAATTACAGAACCACGGTCCTGTGTTATGATTTTGTTATCGCGGAGGTGTTGGGTATGTTTTTGGGCAATTTACGGCCGTGCCCGCACAAGTGCGACCTCAAAGATCGCGCATGTTGACCTTGTGAGGCCTGACTCCTTCGCCAAGACCGTCCTCGCCTTCTTTCTGTCCTCGTCCACCTTTCATAGGATGTCTGATGCACGAGGCAGGTACGTGTAAACACAGTACAACGACAGCAGCCCGCGTCGACGCGTTAGAAAAAAAAAGTATGTCCTCTAATGTCCTCTCTAATTTAAACGCGAAGGCACACGGAGGCACGTAAGAGCCTCAAAGATTCGCGCACACAATGTCGGAGGCCGTGACGCGTCTCTGAAGGTTTATTCTGACCGTAAGAAAAGTGTTTTTCTTACACCGTGATTCTGACGATTCGGCGGTGCGGCGCGCATGCCCACGCTTGCATTTCCGCGCTCGCACGTGCTTGGCGCGTCTTCTGCGACAGCGCGGACAGCACCTCTTCGTACCTGGGCGGTAGCGTACGTTCGTATCAAACGTCGCTGAGTGAAAATCGGTTCGCAACAGCCGTACTCCATTACAGTGCAGACCAATGGGCCTTGGCCGGGACCAACGAAAAATTCGTATCACCCCGAAATTCGTATGAGCTGTGATCGTATCACCGAGGTTTCACTGTATATACATTGCAAAAGAAGAGAACAGAGACAGCACCCTTGCTGCGGGCCGGCTGGTCTTATTCTGAACCTCGTTCTTCTCTTCCTCGCGATGGCCGAGCGCGAGGGCCCAAACTCTGTTGCCGCTTTTAAAGACGATAGTCTTTCTTGGGATACTTAAACGGAGAAATTTTGGTCTGTCTTTCTGTTTGTCGGCACGTCACTCGATTCAGCCACTCGGCCAAAGTTGAACCACTTGCCCAAGGGCCAGCCATCTTGAACTGGTACGGCTGTTCATACTTGTGAACCTTGTCGATCAAAAGGTAAATGTCACGCATATCTGAGGCGCAACATAACTAGGCAAGTATTAGGTGGTGTGTTCCTTTAATATAAAATGCATACATACGTAATTCTAAAGAACCTAGTTTCTTAAGCTGCGCTGAAAATGCGACTGCGCTGAAACTTGCCTTCCTCCGTGCCCTCTGCACGAGCTCATTGTTGTGCTTCGTTTTCGGTTGTGTATTGCACTGTACGAATGCCATGGGGCGCCGCTCCGGCATTCCTGTTTTACCCAGGCGACGTGTAAAGAAAAGAGTGTGGGGAGAGTACTCGTTGAGTGCGGACGTTTCTTTCGCTTCAGCGCTTCGCGCCAAACCGCGTGTTCGTGCTGGCTGGCGTCCCCGCCGGTCGCGTTGGTCACCGCCGTTCTTCGCCTGCTGCTGCGCCGGGACTACCAGCCCGCAACACAGCACTCATGTTTCCCGACGTATTGCCAGATGGCGTCCATATCTCACGCAGCGCCTCTTCTATCGTCTTTAGACGACATTTGCAGCGAAGCACGTAGATACGCGGCCATTTTTTTTTTTTGTCATTACACTTGGCCATGACTGCGAACGCGCGAAGCTGCCGAAAATGTCTCTGGAGGGTGGCACTGGCTGTGCCGTAGTGGTCGGTCATGTGTGCACCGCGATTGTACTGCTGAAGTGCCAAACTTTCTGGTGGATGACACTGGCAATGTCGGGGTGGTCTTTGCAAGTCTCGTCCACGCTGTGAATATGTGGTACGCTGCAGAATATGGCGCTAGCAGGTCGCACTGGCTGACGTGGACTTGACGCATCGGTTGCAGGTCGTCGTCACGACTATCCAGTCGCAGTTGGGAGGACGGGGCAGGAAAATGTCAATCTAGTACGGCCACTGAGCGGGGATGTCTGCGCTGTTTGCGGTGCGTCAAGGGGCGAGTGGACGTCTTTGCAGAGCTATCGATGGTACTATCGATACTATCGATAGCTGAGTCACTATCGAACTATCGATGGTGAAAAATACTATCCATAGGCGTGCGCAGGGTTCCCCATTAGGGGGGGCAAAGGGTCGTCGCAGCGCCCCCCCCCCCCCTTCTAAGTCAATGTATGGGGCAGATTTCGCGCCCCCTCCCCTCTTAGGTGACTAGAAGGGTCAATGTACCGGGCAGATTTTGCGCCCCTCTCTTAGATGATTAGGGGGGCGGCCGCCCCCCCCTGCCCCCCCCCCCCTGTGCGCACGCCTATGATACTATCGATAGCGCTATCGATAGTAAAAAATTCGATGGTACTATCGATAGTATAAAATCAACAGCGCGGACTCACTGCAGAGTAAACTTGGTTCCCTGCTCTCGTGGTACATAGGGGAGCCGGAGGAGCAGGCTGAAGGGCAAGAAAGTTGACATGATTGAGTTCTTCACCAGAGTGCTTTGCTGACACATGATTATAAAGTCAAACTGTTCTGCTGTAGCGGAAAGGAAGCCTTTACATGTGGTGGGGCTGCGCGGATTCAAATTGATATTGCATTTTATGATTTAAAAATGAAAAAATATCAAGATGTTAATTGATATTTTATTGAGTAACTGGTTGCTTTTGAATACGAATTTATTGATTTATATATTCCGCTATTTTCACTGCGGAAATAATTAATTTCTCTGCCAAAATTGATCATAAATTAAGCGAGGCTGGTAGTAGGCTATCGCAAATATCTTCGCAACATGGCCGGCCAGCAAGCGCATCATTATTCACACCACTGTCGATAGTATCGTCACGTGGTTGTGACGGTGAAGAATGCTGCAGCAAGACTGGGAAATACGGAGCTCTTTATTTTGGCGAACTTGTGCCCAGAAAATCAAAGCTCAAGATACAAGCGATACGTGCTGCGCACTGATAGCGGCGGGAGCAGTCGTCAGCCGTTGAGTAATCTGATCATCGGTGGAACGCGTTTGTCCTTTATACATCAGTCATCAAACCTTTCAGCGTTATCGCTGGCGCTCGCGTAAGCTCTCGAATAAGCTTGACCATTCGCGTCCGGCGCGTAATCTTAACAGAATTGTCTCAAACAATTGTGAAGCTTCTCAAACATTACGGCGCGGTCTGCGTCAAACGTTGCTAACAGTCTTCGTGGGTGAAACCCGAATAAGTCATAACAAAGCAATAAACACGTGTGGCAGTAATATCGCCATATCGCTATTAATATTACGATGGTACTACCGATCGCACTATCGATAGTTTGTCGATAGTAGCGCTATGTTTACACTATCGATAGTTTACAAAAAACTATCGATACTATCGATAGTCAATTTACCGATAGTTCTGCATCACTACAGTTTCTAGACATCTGTGGCAACGCAGGGCCGCGTTTACGCACTGGCTTGATAAGCAAGTCGTGCTCTTGCAGTATTGCTGGTGTACTGCTACTCAAGCTGGTGCTTCTTAAAGGAACCGACAGCTGATTTTTCTCGACCCATTTTTTTACAGCGCGCCAGAAAGCTCACCCTTCACAGTGTTTGTAGGTGCAGTAGTTAATCCCAAAAGCAAGTAGTTACTTTACAAGCAGTATTTTTCGATCTGAAACGCTCTAAACACGGACGGAGCTTTCCTCCAGCAACGTTGAGAATTGATAGCGATGCCGCCAGCTCTTCTCGGGATTTGTGAAAGCTATCGTTGTTCTGCTTTCACAGGAGTTCCTGTAATTATGCTTAACCACCTTTATTTAGAGCTTTTCAACTATTTTTGAAAATAACAAGCTGTTACAATGAGATCATGTGGCATTATACACCTTCCCTGTATCTGTACCGCGTTGTGTGCGCATGCGTACAAGGATGCCTGCGCCTGTGTCATGAGTGGCTTGTCCCGGCTATCCCGGCGTCGTTCCTCTCTCGATGCACGAGAGCCAAGCCAAGTCATCGAAAACGTCACTACGCATATGCGGGGCCGCGCCGAGTAGCAGCGCGCGTCATTTCTCAGACGAAGTGTAGGTAGCAAAACTATGTCACTCCAAAATCTTAGCGACCTGGAAACTGCGTGCACGGTTGCATGAGCACGCTGAAAAGTTACTCAAGGCGCGCTGACGAGCATGGGATCATTACGTCACGCAAAGGCAGCGCCTCTTCAATGCATACTACTAACGCAGGCCTATATGTACATTTTTATGGAGTAATACTTTTTAATATAAAGAAACGAACAATATTTCAATACTAACAAACAAATCGTCGACCGCGTACAGCAGTCAACGGTCACGTGGCCGGTTTCATCGGATCATTCATGTTTTTGCCGCCAGAGGCGCCACAGGTCATTTTTCCGACTTTCAATTAAGAACTAAAAATATAAATCCATCTCTCACGAAAAAAACAGGGTTGGTTTGAGTCAACGCGACGGACAATCTTTCCATCAGTGGAGTCATCTCATTTCATGTTCTGGGCAGTTCTCGATCCCTTTGAAGTGCCACGGGCAGTCAAGCCGTCCTCGTCAGAAGCCGTGTCATCAGCTGTGAATATGGGCTGCACAGGCCGGTCTTCGATGACAATGGCCTCAGGCGGGATAGTCACTTGTGCTTCTTTTAGGGTAACGGTGCTTGGCAAGTGGCGAGCGTCCGCACACTCGGCCAATGACTGCGGTGATGTCCGCGGATAATGTGGCCCCTGACTGTGGGCCAAACCGAGAGTGGTGGCTAGCGCTTCGTCTCCGGCTGCTAGCTGGGGAGGTGCCGTCGTCACACAGTAGGCCGACGCCTCCAGGCACTTTAGCACTGACCAACTTGGAGGCCTGTAGCTTGGAGGCCGGTCTTTGTGGTAGGTATCGACGCGGAGTCTGACACCTGTGGGGAGGAGTACACCTTGCGGCTAGTGTCCATGACTGCCGCAGGGCAGTCCGCGAAGCTGTCCGTGGAGCATCTACAGCGCACAGCTGTACCAGGGGGGCGCTGCACCTCGCGAGCTCGATCTCCGAGGGAGGGCAGGTTGGTGGACGCCCGAGCTGCACCGTCAAGGTGGTGTGCCTCACAGCCCCCATCCGAGGTAGAAAGTGGGTCTGAGGAGTAGGGTCACAGGCGTGTGATAAATGACGGAAACGACTTGGGAGTCTGGCACACCATTCAGGCCAGGATTGCTGCCTGATGCCTTCGTAGGCATGACATGCCTTGGTCGCACGGCGAAGGTGGTCGATGGCCACCAGCCATTTCCGATGGTCCGGCCAGGCATGAAGGGCGCCGAGAGAATTAATCGTATCGACCCACAGGAAAACGTCGTCCTGGAAGCCGCGGAACTCCGGTACTGACCAAATAGCCGACGATGATGAAGCGGCAGGCGAGAAACCCGACCTCATTGATGCCGTGCGGTTGAGATGACGTGATAGTTCCGTCAGGACATGCAAGAGCCCCGGGCCGTGTGGAGCGCACGACGAGCCTGCAATCGCGGCTGCGGAGTATGCAGCGGTCTCGGTGCTCATGGTGGCGGGATCCATGGCCAAGGATGCGTGGTCAGCATCCCTTGTCGTGAACTGGTGTCAGGGCGTCGGTTAATTGGTGTGGAGCCGCCAAGGAGGCTTAGGCGCCGTCCCCGAACGGTGGTTGCGGCGGCAGCACGTGCGCAGGTGCCGAGGAGGCCTGGACGCCGTCCTGAACTCGCGCTTACTGCGGCTTCACGTTGGCGGGTGGCATGGACAAGGAAGCGTGTAAGCTTACGGTTCGATGGTTGTACACTGCGCCATTGTAAAAGAAGCGAACAGAGACAGCACCCTTGCTTGCTGGTCTTATTCTGAACCTCGTTCTTCTCTTTCTCGCTATGGCCGAGCGCGATATATATATATATATATATATATATATATATATATATATATATATATATATATATATATATATATATATATATATATATATATATATATATATATATATATTGTAGCGAAGCCTTGGGGATGAGTAATGGGTTGCGCTCTCTAGCGCCTTCTAGTGGGTTGTTTTCTTTGGCTCCTCCCGCTCGGGCTGTGAGTCAGTGTTTTTGCCTTGACTGTCGCCATTGCGCATCGTCGCCAAGTGCCGTCAAATAAACACCTTAACAATTTGGTGGAGAGTGCTGTGCTCCCATTCGATGCCCCTGGAGCTTCGATCCCGTAGCCTACGAACTGCCATGCCTCAAGACGCAGACGCCTCCTCCCACGCCGACCCGGTGTCCCTCGCATCCGCGATCCACCTATCTTCACTGGCGCCGATGGCGCCGACGTGGAGGACTGGCTCGAAATTTACCAGCGCCTGAGCGTACCCAACAAATGAGACGAAGCAGGCAAGTTGAGCAACTTGGTATTCTACCTCGCGGAAGTAGCAAGCTTGTGGTACAACAACCAGGCGTCCGATTTTGCGACTTGGTCCGATTTCAAGACCGCCATCATCGACGTTTTTGACCGCCCTGCAGTTCCTAGGCGGCAAGCAGAACAGCGCTTACGCGAACGAGGTCAGCAGGCCGGTGACTCTTTCACAAGTTATATCGAAGATGTCCTCGACTTGTGCAAGAAAGCCAACGGCACCATGTCCGAGTCAGAACATTGTGAAGGGCACTGACCACGATGCCTTCACCATGTTGCTCGCCAAAAACCCTTCCACAGTGGCCGAGGCCATAACGCTGTGCCAGAGCTATGAGGAGCTCCGCCGGCAACGTTCGATGACCCGTCGCTCTCCATCACGCGACGAAGAGCTTGCTGGCTTGGCGGCCATACCTGACCAGACCGCGTTGCTGGCAGAAGTGAAGTCATTTGTGCGCGAGAAAATTGCACGCCACTTCTCTCTCCTGGCCTTTGCCCACCCGCCGCACGTTCAACAGTCGTTGACGACCCTTCTTCCTCCCCTACGCTGAGCGATTGAGCAGGAAATTGCGGAGGTGATGCCTGAGTACCACCAGCAACGTATTTAAATTCTTCAACAGATAGCGACTCACTTGCAATTGTCAAGTACCATTTTCCGTCACAATTGACCTAAACGGCATGTCAATTTTCTGCGTTTTTACATTGAAAAAGACTTCCAAGGAAGTATTTTTGCATTCGGAAACAGATTTTGCAAGACTGGCTAAATAAAGACTCTTGCACAATTCAGCCGGGTTTCCCTATTCGGTATTAGTCAGTGTGTCCAAAACGTTGCTTCAGGGGCTGAAAGGGGAACGCAGGAGGCCAGAGCCATTGCAAGGACAGAGAAAAAGACCACATGTTGTGCCATACATGCACAAAATCTCCCACAACCTGAAAAAAGCTGCAAATCGGCACCATGTTCCGGTGGTCTTCTATGCTCCGAATAAGCTTTCCAGGCTCTGTGCCCGCATTTCTTCGAGAGGTGCCAAGGCGGCGTGCGATAAGAAGCATGCAAAGCCCTTTCTGCGTTGTGCCGTGGGCACTGTTTAGGAATTTCCCCTGAGCTGTGGCAAGGTCTATATAGGCCAGGTAGGGCGCTGTACAAATGACCGTTTAGGGGAGCATCCTTTATCAATTAGGAATGAAACTGGGTCTCATTTACTCTTCCACTGTGGTTCGTGTGGCTGCACACCGCAGTTCGATCGCACGCGAAGAAGCCGGGATGCGCTGGCGCGGGAGTTACTGGAAACCTTTCACATAAGGAAGAAAGGCGATTCTTGCGTCAGCGTGCCTCAGCTTTGCTGCATAACAGTGAGTTAAAACTGTTGGATCTAGATGTAGTTTAGATGGATTTGTTACGAAGTGTCTGTCAATAATTTTTTCCCTCGACCTTTGCGCTGGTTTGTGTTTCCTTTTTTTTTTTCGACGTCTTTACATCAGGATATATTTCTTTGTAGGATATCTCAGTAACCTGCGATTCGCTGATGACATTGCATTGATGAGTAACGCGGGAGACGAATTACAGCTCATGATTACTGAACTGGATACGGAAAGTAGAAGAGTAGGTCTGAAAATTAATATGCATAAAACTAAAGTAATGTGGAACAATCTTGGCAGAGAACAGCGCTGTGCGATAGGTGCCGAGACACTGGAAGTTCTAAAGGAGTACGTCTACTCAGGACAGGTAGTAACCGCGGAGCCGAACCGCGAGAGTGGAATAACTAGAAGAATGAGGATGGGATGGGGCTCATCCGGCAAGCATTATCAAATCATGAATGGTAATCTACCACTATCCCTCAAGAGGAAGGTATATAACAGCTGCATCTTACCGGTACTTACCTACGGAGCAGAAACCTGGAGACTTACAAAGAGGGTTCAACTTGAATTGAGGGCGACGCAGCGAGCGATGGAAAGGAAAATGATAGGTGTAACCTTAAGAGACAGGAAGAGAGCAGAGTGGGTCAGGGAACAAACGGGGGTTAAGGACATCATAGTTGAAATCAAGAAGAAGAAATGGATATGGGCCGGGCACGTAGCACGTCGGCAGGATAACCGGTGGTCATTAAGGGTAACTGACTGGATTCCAAGATATGGCAAACGCGTGAGGGGGAGACAGAAAATTTGGTGGGTAGATGAGATTAAGAAGTTTGTAGGTATAACGTGGCAGCAGAAAGCACAGGACCGGGTTGATTGGCGGAACATGGGAGAGGCCTTTGCCCTGCAGTGGGCGTAGACAGGCTGATGATGATGATGATGATATTTGTTTGTTGCTGGTTCCGAGACACTATGATTGCGATCTTCTTTTTAAACCTCGTCTGTTCATGCCTGCACGTGCGGAAATGTTCTGCGCATGTCCTCCAACAGCCTTTGTATTGTGAATGCCTCATGAAAATAAACTTAGTTGTGAGTTGGCGTTCTTTCTTTCTCTTCTTGTTCCTTCTCAGCTACAACCTTGCGCCACGTATTTCAAGTAACGATGCACTAACTAGCCCAACATAACATACTGATGAGACACAAAGCCTCCGAGATCAGTAATTGTAGTTGCCGCGCTGGTCGTGCGTGCACGTGGGAAACTTGTTGATTGTTCCCTTATGTTTCTCATGACGCGTTAGCGAATTTTTTCATGTGCGTGGCAGACTCGGTGTTTGAGGAAGCCTGATGCATTCAAGTTTTTGCAGACCGATTGGAATTACGGACTAATTCACATAGGATAAATCCAACACCCCGAATATATCACGGTGCATTTAGCTGCATTCCTGCGCTTTGGCGCCCCTTTGAGGAGTAAAATCTTTAAGGAAATGGAGCAGCATTCGTCATTGAGCGTTGTATTTCTTCTGTCCAAAACCTTGCCACTGCTCTTCTGGCTCATGCAAGTGACGGGTGGCCGTGCAACTCACCTGATACTGTTAACGTTAGCCTTCCGGACCTCCTCGTGTGTTTCGACGCATAACTTCAAATTACTGTGATAGCCAGACAGGCGTACATATGCGTGGAATGAACAGCGATGTGCTTTTTTATGCATTTTGCAATCAAAACAGTAAGCATGCAGACGATCCGGGAGGCTGCTCTGCGATAGGAATTGTGCAAGCTCAGACAACGCAGAAGCATCTTTATTTATTGCAATAATGCAGCCAAATGTGTTTAAGTGTTTAAATCTTGCAAATATATTTAGTTTCAATTGTGTTACGTGACCATTTGACTCAAGAACGGCAGAAATTTTCGCAATGCCGATTTAAATTTCGCGCGCCGGGCTTTCGCGCGCCGCGCACCGTTCGATCGTGACGCCCTTCTGGTGGCGTCATCGCAAAAGTGACCACCGTTTTCCCTTTGGTTTGCTGCGAAGACGACACACTACCCAATTCTAGTACACCATACCTCCGGAAAGGGAGACCCGTAATTAGACCGGCCTCCGTAGGCTGGCCCAAAGACGCGTTCCTGCCGCGCGATGGCGCTGCTGGCGGAGGCTGCATAAAGTCCCTGGATATTTTTGGGAAAGTGACGTCTTTCTTTTAACCGAGCCGCCACGCCAAGCACCCTCCTCTTCCGCCTTCCACCTCCCCGCTTCACGGGCCGTCGCCCGGGAACCGCGCGCGTTATGAGCGTGACACAGCATTCTTGATAGGAAAGTGGCGCAAGCCGGGTTATGGGGCTGGCGCCCGCACGGTGGCCGTTTCGGAGAGCATATATACTCGGGGACAACTTTCTGTGGCAGTGCAGGGAAAGCTACAGAGCCACAATGCACGTATCCTACCGCTAATAACTGTAGTCCCACAATTGCGTCCGTGTTTTCTGCGTGAGATATACAAAATACTCCTTCATTTTCTACATGTAGCTTTTTGAGACGGAACGCAGCGCACACAAGCGAGATATTTGTATTTCTTTTACTTTATACGTTGTCACTTCGCGTTTTTGCGTGCGTGAAAAAGTCGCGCCTTTTACTCGTACCTTGATGGATGCAGCGCTAGCCATCACTTTCCACGGCGTTACGAGACGCGCGCCAAACCGGACTACTTCGCGTAGCAGTACATGTGCAGACGCTCCGCCCCCGTAGCTTTCCCTTCATTGCCACATAAAGTTGTCCCCGAGTATAGATAAGGTTTGGACACTTGGAAGAGGAGAGTTGGACACTTTGGAGAGGATATGGAGGAGAGTGTCGCTACTTTCTATATATTAAGGGACTTTGGGGCTGCATGGTGTACGTTTGGACACGAGCCTACATGAAGCCTTGGGTTTTAGGGACAACAATGGAAAGCTGAACACACCCGCGAATAAAATAAGTAAGAGACGGTTAGAATACTGGTAGCCGTATATTAGAGAGAAACGAACAAAAATAAATGTTGGAAAGAAAAAAAGAAGGAGATTCTGCCGTAAAGGGGCAGAGAACTGGGCTGAGAATTTACGTTTTTTTTTTCCTATTGTAAGATAGATTTAATCGAAGTAGAGACATTAGGCCAACATTAAGAAAAAGAAGAGAAAAGGGAAACATTTTTTTAATCGAGCCTGGTGGCACGCTTGTCACCACCCCGTTATAAAGGGGACGCATCCATCCGTGCTTTTCTCGCTTCATCTGCTTACCTCCGTGCAGGCAAATGATTCGGGTGCGCTCTTTCTCCGCTGCAGTGCTTGCGATGCTGGCGAGCATTTTAGGAGCTTGCTCGCCAAGCTTCTTATGCTCGCGCCTTGTCCATGCCCTGCGTACCCCTGCGTGTCTACTTCTCATTGGTCCCGCCAGGAGCGCAGCTGCGCTCTCTCCGGTGATTTCAAGAATGCTCACTAGATGGCGCGCCGCCGCCTTGAGCGGCGGCGCGCCATCAGGTCGGCACGATGGTTGAGCAGAAGCTTCCAGGTCTATTTTATGCTGATGATATTGTCTTATTTGCGGACAGTCAAGATGATATACAGCGACTGCCAGATATATACGGAAGGGAATGTGAGGCTCTAGGACTAGGATTTAGTGCAACAAAATGTGGATTGATGGTATTCAATGATCACGAGGACCATGCGGTCTTCATACAGGGCCAAAAAATACCGAGGGTAAGCGAGTACAAGTACCTCGGAGTATGGGTAAATGAGGGGGATAGATATATGGAGGTACAAGAGAAAGCAGCGGTAGCAAAGGGAAAGAGGAATGCTGCAATTATGAAGCACAGAGCTTTATGGGGATACAATAGGTACGAGGTGCTTCGAGGGCTGTGGAAGGGTGTGATGGTCCCGGGGCTTACATTTGGGAACTCAGTAGGTTTGCATGAAGTCAGAGGTACAATCAGGAATGGATGTAAATCAAAGGACGGTGGGCCGCCTCGCCTTGGGCGCTCACGGGAAGACGACAAATGAGGCTGTAAAGGGTGATATGGGATGGACAGGCTTTGAAGTGAGGGAAGCGCAGAGCAAAATGAGATTCGAAGAGATAGGCTGAGGAAAATGAAGAAGAGTAGATGGGCAGAGAAGGTTTTCAGGTATGTGTATAGAAAAAGCGTTGACACGCAGTGGAGAAAGAGAACTAGGAGGCTCACCAGTAAATATACGGCTAGCAGTGCGGGCGATACTGGCAACAGGGAGCATTAAGCGGAAGGTCAGGGAGGCGGAGAGGACTTATTGGATGACAGCGATGGAAAAGAAGCCGGCTCTGAGTAACTACCGAAAGGGAAAAAACGAAATAAGGAGGGAAAGGTTTTATGATAATTCAAGGGGAAGCGCTTTACTGTTTGAAGCAAGGTCGGGCTGCCTTAGAACGCGTAGTTATAAAGCGAGATTCAGTAACAAAGAAGAACAATGTACATGCTGCGGGGGAACTAAGGAAACGATGGAAGATGTACTGATTGAATGTGGCGATATTCACCCAGGTATACGTGTGGGCACGAGTCTACATGAAGCCTTGGGTTTTAGGGACAACAATGGAAAGCTGCACACGTCCGCGATAGAAATAAGTAAGAGACGGTTAGAGTATTGGTGGCAGAAAAGTAGAGATAAAGAACAAAAATAAATAATGGGGGAAAAATAAGGTCATTCTGCCTTAAGAGGCAGAGAGATGGACCGTGAATTTATATTTTTTTGGTATAATAACATAGATTTAATCAATGTAGATAAGGTATTAGGCCAACATGAAACAAGGAAGCTTTTTTTTTTCTCTTCGAGCCTGGTGGCAGACATGTCACCGCCCCGTTTTAAAGGGGACGCTCATAGCATCCATCCATCCATCCGGCGCACACCATAGAGTTTCCTATAAATACACCAGAGGGAACTCTGGCGCTAGTGTCTATGGGGGCTGCAACGCACGGCTATGGTGGCTAGCACGGCGCTTCAGCCAGCATGGGAATGATGGGTAGTACACATATTTGCCTAGTCTTCGTTCTTTCGGCTCCGTTTGGCTCCGCGTTGGCTGTGTCCGCTTTGTCGCAAAACGAATTTCAGTAAAAGTCAGCAGTTTCATTTCGCCACTTTATCTTCTTTAGGCTCAGCGATTCAAATCTGGTCACGAAGTTCACAACGATCCATTCTTTTATCCGAAAGAAAACCAAAACATAGCAATAAACAAAGCCACAAGTACGTTTGAAGCCGTAAGCACGAAGACTAGGCAAATTTGTGTACTACCCATCATTCCCATGGTAGCTGAACGATCGCAGCGCCAGAGTCCCCTCTAGTTAATTTTAGGAAACTATGGCGCACGCCACGCTAGACATGTGCACCGGCGGCCGGCGCGCCGGTGTTTCCACCTCCGGCGGCGGCGCGTGAACGGCGCGGGGTTCATCGGACCGGCGGCGGCGCGGCGCGGGGGGGAGGAGGGGTAGAGCGAAGCAGTGAATGCGATAAGTACACGCCGTAATGCTACATGAACGAGGGCTAGCAGCTTACTCTTTTTGTTCCGATCTCACTTAACTCTACAAAACGCTGGTGTAGTTTGTCGTATCAGTGATCCGAGCGCGAAGCAGAGAGATCACAGCGCGTAGAAGGTATACGAGCCGTTCGTTAGGGGATGTCTGCCGAAATAGCGTGCGTGCCAGCGCTCTCGACCGCGCCCTTATAGTCAAAGTTCACAGTTGCTGCTCGAGTTATGCAGTCCCTCTCCCCAGATATCCCTTCCTGCTCCTTCGCCCAGCAAATGACGGGCGGTGCGTTTCCTTCTGCTTGAGGAGCAATCGACGGCAGGCCTCGCACGCGGGTTGATTTTATTCCGTCTGACGGAGATGGCCAGCTTGTTTCATCTCTGCTTTAGCCATGTTCCATGACAACGCTCGAGAGCTTTTAGTCGCAGGTAGAACATACAATGCGCGGAGCGATGTTATCGATTGAGAGTTTATACGGAACATGACGGCGACGGTGAAAACCTGTCCTGAGTGTGCATACAATTGCTAACGCAATAAAAATATACAAAAAACCGTCGAAGCGGGCTCGCCTTTTTCCTGGAAAGCTGCATCGTCTCCGCTGTAAAGAGTGCGTCCGTTGGAAGAATCATATAATCCGGCACATTTTCCATTGGTTTCGTTCTTGCCTTCAATACCTTTCTTACAGGGGACATCTCCTCGCCACTTATTTCTCCATAAAGCACGCGTACAATGTCAGCACTAAGCGTTGGTCCTATCATGATTTCGCGCTTGTCGGCTACAGTCTGTTATCTCTGCATGCGCGGTCGCAAACGCACAAAATGGAGTGAAATCAGTTAATCGCGCACGATAGTGGTGCGAGAGAACCAAGAGCGGGTGGGGGGCTGCATAGCAAAGCAGTATGGGAGACAATTGACAACTGTTATTTCTCGTATATGGACCAGTCGAGAGCATGTACCCTGAGGATGTCACGCGAATCACTGCTCTGGCATCACGAAGTGCACCAAAAGACAAGAGAGAATAACGCGCTGGTTGTTTTTGTTTTTTGTTGTATTTTCAGAGGCTGTTAGGACCTTTATAAAAACAGGGCATGCAAACACGGACACAGGAGAGTAGTCAAGGCACAAGAAGCGCCGCTAACAACTGAAAAATCACACAGCGGCGGAACCGAAGGTAGACACAAATATTTATCTGCGCATTCCCACGTAAGAGGCCATACCTATCAACCAAGTGCGAGTAGTGGTCTACGTGAGAGACAACTGTTCACTCTCTCGACTTTTCTCTAATGTCCGTGTTTCCACGTCATGTCTTCTTACCTACCAACTAGCTATGCTATATTATAAGTTTGCCATTCTCTTTACTTCTGTATTTATTTATCTGTTTACTCGAGTAAGAAAGAAATGAAAAAGTGTACTAACGCACCGATATATATATATATATATATATATATATATATATATATATATATATATATATATATATATATATATATATATATATATATATATATATATATATATTGTGAAAGACTCCGTACTACAATATAGGAAACAAATATTTATTTTACCCTCACAGTTTCGGCTGGAGGACCAGCCTTCTTCAAAGGATCCTTTGAAGCAGGCTGGTCCTCCAGCCGAAACTGTGAGGGTAAAATAAATATTTGTTTCCTATATTGTAGTACGAAGTCTTGCACAATTTTTATTACGGTAGCCAGAAGAAGTTCTCGTTATCCATTATATATATATATATATATATATATATATATATATATATATATATATATATATATATATATATATATATATATATATATATATATATATATATTACTTATCTACTTTATTTATTTATGCAAAGTGTACCAGGTCCAAGACTCCAAGAATATGCTATCCAGCGAGTTGGGTCGTCGCCCTTTAAGGCTGGAGTACGCGGCAGCGTTAAGGTCAGGCAATACTCGTGATATTTCTGGAGAAGAAAAAGATACTACAACTTCTGGGGAGCTATTCTCCATGCGTTCATCCGAAGGAGATGTCCACAGTCCATTTCGGCAAAGCGCATTCAGTGATTCGAAAAAGCGGTGAGCCGTGATGTCACCTCGCTCTTGACCACGTCGCCGCACCGCAACCGCCAGCACATTCCTAGCGTAAGAAGAGAGTGGACGAAATGCACAGAAACAGGAAATTTTCACGTCTGAATTTGCATATGAATGTGTCCCAGATGTTTGAGAACGATGCAGGGAATGCGTACCGACCTTGCAGCTGCGCTAGACGAGTGGCCGCATTAAACCTAAATCGATGGCTAACATGATCAAAAGACATGTGCACCGTAAATCGTATCTCTGAGGGCTGCGTTCGTTCCATTGAATCGCATTCCGTCCCTATCATTTGTGTCGAGAGTGTTTGAAAGCTTCGTGATGTCATGATGGCGCTGCAGAGCAAAAACCGGAAACATGGCGCGCGTTTCTCGCCGAGCTCCCGCTATTCAGCGGCCACTGAAATGGACAGTTCATTACATGGACACATCAAGAAGAGCTCCTCCGGCGAAGTGCTGTATTTTATTTCCATATTCCCCATTCGAATTAAAAGAAAAGACTAACGGCGGCGCGCCGCAATTATTGCGCGGAGGCGGTGGCCGCGTGATCTCTCTGACTTCAGCGGCGGCGCGAGCGGCGTGACCAAAAACAGGCGGCGGCGGCGGCGCGGCGGCGCACACCTCTACACCACGCTCGGCGCAAGCGCTAGTTAGGTGACTGCTCGAGGGCCGCGCCTCTCGTTTGGCTCGCTTCCTTTCTCTTCGCCGGGAGTTCATCAAGTGAACACTCTTCGTTGCCGCTCCGCAGCATGAACGGCAGCAGCGCGACGGGTTCGCAACGCAGCAGCAGCTCGGGAAGATCTCGCGTTGAACCGGCCAACACATGATGTCACGTTACGCTCTCCGATGCGCATCGTACGACTGCAAACGTCCCACATCAACAGGGGCACCTGTGTCGATGTTGCCTTCTCGAACTTTCCATTGCGTCCCATCATCGATGATCCCTTGGCAACATACTTTACTGATCATAAAGCAATCATCTTTAAAGGGAAACAAGTCCAGCTCATCGAGGGACGCCCCCCCCCTTCTTGTACTCTGTAAAAGAACATCTCTTGTGTATATGTAATGCATATAGTTCATCCATCCTGAAGCAATCATCTTTAAAGGGAAACCAGTCCCCGGACTCATCGAGGGAGGCCCTTCTTGAACTTGGTAAAACAACATCTCTTGTGTATATATAATGTTTTATGTTCATCCAAATGTATATATACTTCATCAAAATGTATACAGTGCATCCAACCGTAAATTAATAAACATTGTGTATGTAATGCATATATAACAACGTTGTCACGTCTATATGTGATGGTAGAGGAATGTGTTTGAACTTGGTAAAACAACATCTCTTGTGTATATATAATGTTTATAGTTCATCCAAATGTATATATACTTCATCAAAATGCATATAGTGCATCCAACCGTACATTAATAAACATTGTGTATGTAATGCATATATAACAACGTTGTCACGTCTATATATGATGGTAGAGGAATGTGTTTGAACTTGGTAAAACAACATCTCTTGTGTGTATATAATGTTTATAGTTCATCCAAATGTATATATACTTCATCAAAATGTATATAGTGCATCCAACCGGTGGGCACGGCGGGCACGGTGGGCACGGCCGGTGGGCACGGCGGACCATCGACGAACATGTGGCTCAAACCGTTTTGCTACCTCGTGCAGGTGCTTGTTCATGGTCTGTCCGGATCAACGTTTCTGCAACTACCGAAGCCTAAAGCAATGGACCGGCCATATCTGCCTGACTTCGCCACGTGCACTTGGTCCCCAACTACGTCACCGATGTCGCGTCACTGCTGGCTCGACGCCTCACCTTCGCTGTTTTGGGATGCGCCACTTGTGGCGCCACTTATGCTCCACGTGACGTCGACGCATCAGTTAAAAAGGCACCAGCTGCTGACCTACGCCTTCTGTGGGCACGGTGGACCATCGACGAACATGTGGCTCAAACCGTTTTGCTACCTCGTGCAGGTTAGTAACTGCTATAGCACGATTAGGAGTGATTGCCGCGGTCTTTTGGTCTTGCCGTGCCCCAAACGCTGTGCTTCTATTGCTTATGATGTATACTGTGTATGTTTGTTGCTGCTGTGCGGTGATGTCGAGTCAAATCCCGGCCCCACTAACAGTGGTGGTGCCTCTGTCGAGTCGATGTTGAAGGAGCTGCTATCTGGCCAGAAAATGTTGACAGCGGATGTAACTGCACTCACAGAACAACAGAATAACGTGGAAAAAGTTATCGCTGATTGGAGAGCCAGATTCGTCGAATTGGAAAGACGAGCCTCGCGCGTGGATGACCTTGAACGTACTGTAAAATTTCTCGAGGCGAAGCTGACTGATCTGGAGGATAGGAGCAGGCGCTCCAATTTAGTAGTCTTTGGGATTCCTGAGGATGTGGGCGAAACTGAAACCATTCTTAAAAATAAGGTTCTTGAAGTTTTCTCCAGGAAGCTTGCTGTTCATTGCAAATCTGTCGGTAGAATTCATCGCCTCGGTAACGCGGTTAGTAGAAGGCCAGTCATCGTTTATTTCCAGGATGTCACTGAAAAACAGCTTATCTTTAAAAAATGCTCATAAACTAAAGGGTACTCGAATATCAGTTCAGAACGATTATTCGCGCAATACACTAAGGAAACGCAAACTGCTGTGGGATAGCGCTAAAACTGATAGAGAGCAAGGCAAGAAAGTCAGCCTACGTAACGATAAGCTGCGTATTAACAATGAACTTTTCACATGGGATGAAAGCAAGAACTTGAGGGTAAAAATCGACGGTCGTGAAAGTAGTTCCAGAAATACTTGACTTTCCTCCGTGGAGGCTTCCCCTGATTCTGAAGAACTTCGAATTTTAAACATTAACGCCCGCAGTGTCGTTAATAAATGGGAAAGCCTCGAGGCTACTATTTTAAGTTACAATCCACATGTAGTTGTCATAACGGAAACTTGGTTGCACGATAATATTGAAGATGCAGTTGCGTTTCCTCCGTCGTATAGGGCGTATCGCCGTGACAGAAGTACTTGGGGAGGCGCGCGGTGGCTGTTTTGTTAAAAAAGCACGAGACTAAAAAGCCACCTAAACATCGCCCAATGTTAGCGGTGTAAGCATGTTTCATGTTGGCTACCTTGTGCCGCCGAGCAAAACTAGCACCGTGGTGTACCCAGAAATTTCCTAGTCAAGTTGGCGAGAGCAGACGGGAGCAACGAGAGGCCGAGTTGAAACTTGAAATTAGAGGCACTTGATGGCCTGTCTTCTTTAAAGATTTTGTGTATCTGTGTCATGCTTTGTTGTGTTACCTCGCGAGTGTTCGCTTATAAGTGACTGAGATTGCTAAGACATCGACTCTGCTGTCAGTTTGGATGAAGCGCGAAAGACAGGGACAGAAAAGGCACACATACAACCACACATACTGCGCTACGTGTGGGTGTGTGTGTGCCTTTTCTGTCCCTGTTTTTCGCGCTGCTCCCTTAAGTTAGGTTGAATCAACTAGCCAACAAGTTCACTCTTCAAGGTATCAGTGGTGTTCCGATGTAAGCGCGTGGTATAACTCAGTGCGCTCCAGAATGAGGGAT
>NW_023616103.1:0-30349 GCF_013339695.2 Rhipicephalus sanguineus
AAGAAGAGAATTTTATATTTGAAATGTTTTGCTGCGTCTTGGCCGTAGACAATTACGAAAGAAAAGGAAACTTATTCCTGCTCACGAAATTATGGCGTCATGAAGAAAAAGAAGACAAATAAAAAAGGCACTTGGCTTCACCTCCAGTATTGGAACCTCGGGTTGTGTCTTGCATGTAGTGTTATGCCCTTTCCCTCGGTCACAAGCACTAGATAAATGAGGAAAATATGAGTGATCCAGTAAATGTTTAACGTAATTGTTTGTTGCGCGCTGCAGACTGTCAACGCTAGTGCCTCCTTCGTAACATTGTGACGTGTTAATCAAGTCAAGAACGCGTTTATAGGAAAGCAGGACGGAAATGGTGTGCGGGAATTCACGCTTTAGCGTTGCGACAGTGTACAGCGTGCACACGGTTTCAAACTTCAAGAAAAAGGCGTCAAAGTGCAAATATGGTAAGAAGTATACAGTGCGCTCTGCGGCCAATATGAGTTGCAACATGTTATCAAGCTCAAAGTCGCGCCAGCAGTGCAAAGCGCGGCGACTACACAGGAAAATTTAGTGAAATAAACACCGTTTCAGTTACTGACGTTCTCGAAATTAATTTAACGTTTGCCGGTATCACTGTTCAGGCTTGCGGCCCCATTACCCACTCTGTGTTGCCCACTGAGTGTTGCAACTCATATTGAGCGTGACTGTACTTCCAGAATCGCTGTGGTATGTGCGCAGGCGGGGTGAAATATCCATCGAAGAAGCAGTTGACATTTACGGAACGATAGCGTGCGTATTCTATACGCTGCACGAGGATGGTCACGCGGGGCCCACGTCACCTCGATAACCTCGAGAGCGGCGAATGTGGAACTTTTTTTTTTTCTGCTGCAGCGTCACGTAGCACGGGAAGTTTGGGGGGGAGGCATACAGCTGAACCAATAAACCCTCGCACGCTATACATAAAGGAATCAAGCCCGTCGTATATATAGTCGAGACCATCGCGAGAAAAATGCCGCTTCGAGGGCCACAGAAGTCGTTAAAAAGATATTATCGCTTGTAGCTTCATTGCGGCTATCGTAAGGTATATATCTCTCTCACAAGATCGTTCTTCTCTCTCTCGCTTGGCAGCACGAAAAGCTTATCTCTGGGTTTCTAGCTCCTTCGTGATGTGCGTCGGAACATCCGCTATAATGGCTGGTGGCTTTGTGTAAATTGAGTTTTTCGGAACAGTTCTGGCCAAAGTACTCAAGGAACGTTTTGCGCAGGAGTTAGAACACAAAATGTAGCAGTAAGTGCCAATAATGATAGCTTGAGAGAGGTGGAAACCATTAGTTCAGAAAAACGAGCAGGTGGCCATGAGACGCACTGAATTGCCTGCATTGCCATGGTCAAGCGCGCACCCATCGCTATGCATCAGGCATTGTACATGAATTGCAGCCGTTGATAATGTAATGGCAACCGTCATGGCATTGACGTGCAGTTGAACACGAGGTCGTGGGTTCAATTCCGGACTGCAAAGACTGCGTAAAGCGTGGGGAACAATACTCGCCCCGAGGTTACCCAACTTTCGATCATACATTCAGCGCTAATCCGAAATACCGAAAAATACAGGGTGTTTCAAGAAATGTGTCCAACCTTCTCAAAAAATCAGGAAAATTCAATATTTGATTGCTGCCTTCAGAATTAGTTTTTCTGTAGTGGCCGGAATTTTAAGATGGTTAAAGAGATTATTTAGGACTGTAATTAAAAAAGTTAAATTAATTAACTTTTTAATTAGTAGATTTAGGTGGTTGTGTGAAATGGGAGAATTGAAGTTCTTCACGTCAGAAACCCAACCCAACTTTGAGATTTCGAAAAAGTGGCATCTAGTATTAATTACGCAGTAATGAAATTCAACCAAATTCAATGGCGAAACCTAAACAGAAACACTGAAGAACGCAACTGCCATATCTTCTCGAGACCTCCAAAATGAGTGAATGACTTTTTCTGTAGCGCTAGGCATCTTAAGATGGTTATAGGCATGACTTGAGACAGTAATAAGAAAGTTAAAATTATTAACTTTTAATTAGTGGAGTTAGGTGACTGTGTCAAATTGGGGAATTGAAGTTCTTCGTGCCAGAAACTCATCCCAACAATGAGATTTCGAAAGCGGCCTCTAGTAATAATGACGAAGTAATGAAATTCAACCGAATTCGATGGCTTTCGCCGTTGAATGCCGTGCATTTCGTTGAATTTCATTACGCCACAACAATTACTAGAGGAGGCTTTTTCGAAATCTCAAAGCTCGCATGGGTTCCTCGCATGAAGAACATCAATTCCCCAATTTGACACAATCACCTAACTCCACTAATTAAAAAGTTAATTAACGTAACTTTCTTAATTACTGTCCTAAATGATGTCTTTAACTACCTTAAGATTCCTGCCGCTACAGAAAGAGCTATAGGGACTGAGGTTAGGTCCACTATAACAATGCGTGTGGCGGCTGCCGCTCTGCTGGTACTAGGGCCTTCGAATAAAGTGGCGAGATTTCGGCACGGCCACTTCGGCCGCCTTGACGTCTCTCCCTCTCGCTACAATTGGTGACCCGGAGAACACGCCCTTCGCCGAGCGGCCCCTGCCATGCTTCCGCGACTCTGCCCTCCAGTTCCGCCGTTTCACCCGGCTTACCCCCGAGCGTGGTTTATGCAGCTCGACGCCTGCCTCGCGGTGAACGGCGTCACCGCACAGCCACTAAGGCACGACATCCTGCTGACGCCCTCCCGGCTGAGCTGCGTCATCTGTCCGCCGCGTCGTCCTCCAGCCCGCAGCCATATGACGACCTCTGCGCTGCGGTGTTGGCCCGCTACGGCGAGACGTACCGCCCGCTACCGGGGGACCCGTGAGTTCCGGGTTTCCCCTCCGCCAACGCGAGCGGTACCACCCGGCCCCGCAGCCCTCCCATGACCGCGACTACCTTCCCCGGCTACGTCTCTTTCCACCTCTCGTCCGGCCACCAGCGCAGTGGGTTCCGCGCCGGACGACCAGCCCCGACGATGTTCAGGTTTCCCACGCCCGAGGTTTCCCGCACCCGTACGACGTTCCTGCTGCCATCGACCAGTCTGCCACGAGGTGCGTTTCTTCGACGACCTCGGCCGACGGTCCATCAGGCATGCCCGCCATCCGCCCGTTCGTCCCTGTCCTCGCCGGCTCACGACACGTCCCTGACCTCGGCTTCCCCACGCTGGCTACCTTGCCGCCCGAACTGGAAGCTGACACGGACAACCTCTCGCCCACTGTTCGCCCCTCGCTCGCGGAGCTTTCGCCGTCGACGGTACCAGAACACGACCTTTCACCGACTTCTAAGCTCTGCGCCTCTTGTCAGGAGCGACCAGAGTCGCCCTCGACGTCTACCGCAGCAGAAGTTCGTGCCCCTTACCAACTTCGGCCGCACTTGCGCGACGCTGCTACTATGACGGAAGCGCCTGAGGACGAAATGCCTGCTGGTTCGCCAATGGCAGAGCAAGCCGCACATGTGACGCCTGCCACGTCGACCGGCTTCCAGCATCCTGATCAGCGCACGAGCCCTCCTGTGCCACCTGCAGAGGGTGCTTCAACGCGCACAGGAGCATCATCCGAGCCTGCAGCGACTACGCCTGCTCGGTGTCACCGCAGATTTGCTCCTGAGCCCTTGACACAGGACGCCGCCCACCTGACATGTGGCCACTGTGCAGGCGCGCTGTGCCGACATCCGCGTCAGCGCTGTGCCCGCACAGGAAAGACCCATCGCAGCAGCTACTCGCCGATGGTTGCTCGTCGTGGCTTCACTGCGCCATTTCGCATTGTTTCGCGCACATCGCCCGCACCGACCCTTGTGCACCCGCCCTCAACTCCATCTGCCAGCCACGCTCACTTGCGCCAACCGGTCCGCTACCGAAAGGCCCCTTCATGTCGTCGTGGGATCCGCCTGGGCACGACACCAGCGTATTTTCGCCTAGTTCCCCGCCCTCTACGCTTCTCCCAGAGCCGCCCGCCAGAGACCCAAGGGTTCCCGATAGTCCTTCACCGTTGACGACCTGGACTGCCCACGGACATTCTGTCTCGCGTCACCAGCCTTGTATATACGCCCCCATAGTTTTTCATTTCGGCTTCATTTCTGCGGGGGGGGGGGGGAGTAATCTGTAGCGGCATCTTCATCACCGCTCACGATCATCATCACCATTTTACCACTTACGCGCCGCGCCTCTCGCGCAGCTAATGCTCAGAGCCTGCTCAGAGCTCGAGGCGCGAGCAGTAGAACGTGCTCACGCTCCTGGAGGCTGGACGCCGGCAGCCGCTGCCGCTCTGCTGGTACTAGGGCCTTCGAATAAAGTGGCGAGATTTCGGCACGGCCACTTCGGCCGCCTTGACGTCTCTCCCTCTCGCTACAAGCAATTCTGAAAGCCCCGAGCAAATATCGCATTTTCCTAATTTTTTTAGAAGGTTGGACACATTTCTTGAAACACCCTGTATATTGCGTTTGAATCTAGATTTCTCGAAAGAATTTGGCGCACAAATTTACACGTAACCAGAAATTTTTTCGGGGTGGGGATATGATCACTCTTAATGTATACATATATGTTTGTGCATGCGTTTGTATGTGCGCGTGTATATACACACATGTAACATTGAACAAATTCGGAGGGGGGCTGAATCGTCCCCCCCCCCCTTTCCCTCCACCTGGCTATGCCATTGTGGCGAACAAGGTAGAAACTCGTCCCAGTCACTATACATTACGTAGTATCTCACTGCCCCGGTGTTTCAACTTTAAACACCACCATTTGACGAGTATATAAATAGACGACCCCGCTTCAGTCCGCCATGGTGGAACAGCGGTTGCAGTGCTCGGCTGATGACCCGAAGGTCGCGGGTTCCATCCCGGCCGCGGCGGTTGCGTTTCGGCGGAGGCGAAATGCTATATATAGAGGCCCGTGTACTGTGCGATGTCAGTGCACGTTAAAGAACACCAGATGGTCGAAATTTCCGGAGCCCTCCACTACGGCATCTCTCGTAATCACATCGTGGTTTTAGGACGTAGAACCGCAGGTATTACGTTATTATTACGACCCCGCCGCATCAAGCCTACCGTTGCAGAGTCAATGGGCTTCAATAACGATGTTACATAACATACGGACGGGTCGTTCCGGTAATAAAACTTCGGTTTGTTCATGCTGAAGCGCACGTATTCCGCTCCAAATCAAGTGTCCAACAGCCTTTGTTCAGATTGATATAAATTTGTGCCACGAAACTTTTATGCAGTTCTTACAAGTATATTTAGGCACTTATCACAAGTTATTTAGGCACTTCAGATTGATATAAATTTGTGCCACGAAACTTTTATGCAGTTCTTACAAGTATATTTAGGCACTTATCACAAGTTATTTAGGCACTTCAACTGTTCACCCCGTAGGATCAAAACACACGTTCAAAGGGGCCATGCAACACTTTTCCAAGTAATCGTCGAATGACCTCACTATCGGGGTTTATTGCCAAACAAACCGATCGCCGCAAGATTTTTATCAGCGAAGCTCTTTAAGGTGTCGGTCACTTGTGCTCCGTCGTAAGTAACTACCATCATCATGAACCGGTATGCGCTCTCTTCGTCCTCTTCACGGTGAAGCTGTTTAAGCTATCGGAAACGTGTGCTCCGTCGTGCAAAGCTACTCGGGTGGTTATGCGCCACAGGAATTGGGCAAACCCCACTACCGAGTACAGCAGGTGCGAGCGTTAAACGAAAACTATGCCCGTCGAAGTGGAGGACACGAAACACGTGAAAGAGAGAGAAAAAGAAAGCGATAGGAAAAAAAAAAAGAGAGAGAGAGAAAAATAGAGAGAAATAGAGGGAATAAACTATAAACACATAAAAAGATAGAAAGACAGAGAAAGACATAGAAAGAAAGAGAAAGAGATAGAAAGAAACAGGCACGAAAAAGCGATAGAAAAAACAGAGAGCAAGAGAGAAAGTGAAAGAAAGAGATAGTGAAAGAAAAAAAAGAAAGGGAATAAAGACATGAAAAGATAGAAAAGAGAGAGAAAGAAGCAGGAAGCGATGAATAGAGAGAAAGAGCGAAAGAAAGGGTAGAAAGATAAAGAAAGATAGAAATAGCGAGCGAGAGAGAAAGAAGGAAAGAGAAAGAAACAGATACAAAAAAGATATACAAGAAACAGAGAGAAAGCGAAAGAGAAGAAAGAAAGAAAAAAATTAAGAGAAACGAGGTAGGCCACCCAGCTTTGCTCTTCCTTCAGGCTTAGCACCACTAGTGCGAATCTGTCAAGTACGACCGCAGTTACAGCGATTTGTCGCACGCTTATTAAGCGCTTTTTCTATCCTTTCATTCCAACGAGCACGCTGAAAGCTAACCGGAACGGGGGGGGGGGGGGGGGGGGGGGGGGGGGGGGTGAAAAAGGGGCAAGAGCTACGTCCGTATGTCAGCGCACGTCATATCTTTGAGCACTTTCTTTTTTAGGGGCGAAGCTCCTAAAGCCGTGGGTTTGTCCCTCCTAGCTCGTACGTGACCGCCTATGCCGCGCGTATGTGCCAGTGGTGATGGCAACTAAGCAGCGCGAGTATTCTTGGCCCAGCGCAGGGACGAAGAAGACGTTGCAGTTCTTTCTCTGATCGATAAAGCGTGTTTCTTTGTCGTGCTCCGTGTTCTCGTCGATCCCACGTCGTTACACTGCTGGAGGTGCGGGGTGTGCTTCATGCTTGGCACTCCTTCGCGGAGCCGACAATCGAGCCCGGAATCGCCACCACGCGTCGAAACACCGGTCCACCGATTTAGTCGCCGTCTGCTAGTCGCCGTCATGACCGTGTACCTCGCACCCAACCTGTCTATCGGGTACGTCAAGTCGTTTATAGACGCTGCGTTACGTGACTACGACAACAAGTACAAGAACAGTCGGTTTGTGCTGGTTGGGGACTTCAACGTCGACCTCATTGCCAATGACTGGATCGTGCAGCACAGGCTTTCCAAATACGCACTCAGATGTATCCATATACAACCTACCATGATCCGAGGGACGTGCATAGACTTAGTGTTTGCAAACTTCCCACTGCAGCCAGTACATGAACCTCTCTCGCTTCATTTCACGGACCATAAAGCCGTCATAATGAAGGGACCTCGCAATCCAGCCGCCATGACAACGACAAAATGAAAAGAACAAACGAAGAAACGAAACGACAAACGAACAAGAACAAAATAAAAGTTGATTTTGTATAATATACGCGCAGTCTTACGTCTTTCTAATGATGTAATGGGCTAACTTTCACGGGAGACTTACGGTTTACCGATGATCCCCTCTCGAGCTTCGCCCACTTACCATCATCCATTCCGTGGATATGGCGTGATTTTTTTAACTTAAAATCGCTTCGGACAAATGCGGCTGACACCCATGTCCCACAATAGAAAGCGCAACCGCCTGCCAACCGCAATATTGCTCCGCCTTCTGGGGCCTTCATCGCTACACCTGTAAAGGAAAACAACCTTACGGAACTCGCCGCAGACCACACGTGCCTCAACTGCCGTAAGAAGCGGGTAGTCGGTAAAGCGCGGCAAAAAGTAGCGCGCGTGTCGCACGCCAAGCTTGTGCATCTCCCTAACAAGATTGCACTCGTCCCGGAGAAACCCTACATGCTTACCTCAAACACATGGTTTGGTAAACCGACCAGTGGGAACTCTACGAACGGGAATCACTGAGTGCCTGTGCTACGCGCACATCCTCAGGTTTCACAGTAGGGGAGCTGTATTACAGCGAAAGCTGTTATGAGATCATTTCACCGGCCGTTTTTGGCGCCGTAGTTGTCCGCCGCCGCCGCCGCCGCCGCTGCCGGTGTCCATAACCAGTATCCCTCGAAATAAGAAAAAAAAATTCAGGATGGAAGGAGGTTCGAACCTGGGCCCTCTGCGTGGGAGCCCAGTATTCAACCTCTGAGCCATGCCGGTGCTTTTTTTTAATTTATTGTAAGCCATGCCGGTGCTTGAAACTGCTTTGCAAAAAGGTCCTATACAGGCTTCATATCGGGAAGGAACCACATTAGCAAATGCAATATAGCCTGGTAGAAGAGTAAAATAAGCACCAAGCGTCGCACAACGCGAATTCGGTAACCAGGCGTCACACAATGCGAATTGCGCAACGAGTAGGTTATTTAATGCTTCCAACCCATTACACAGGACTCTGCCATAATTCTTCGTCGTCATAAGGCACAGCATCAACAAAGTACGCATAATGCCTTACATGCGTTTAGCAGGTACCACGGCTCTCCGAAGAATGACGAAAAATGGCACAGTGCCTGCTGCCCTACTTCTCAAAAATTACAATGATTTATAGCGTAGTGGGTTCCTCGCAAGTGCACTTGTATTGGTTGCCAAAGAAGCCCATAAGCGCATGATCCATTTCCTCGGGGTCTCAGTAAAATTACAATGATTTATAGCGTAGTGGGTTCCTCGCAAGTGCACATCTATTGGTTGCCAAGGAAGCCCATAAGCGCATGGTCCATTTCTTCGGGTCTCAGTAAAATTACGATTTACAGCGTATTGGGGTCTTCGCAAGTGCACTTGTATTGGTTGCCAAGGAAGCCCATAAGCGCATGAACCATTTCCTCGGGGTCTCAGTAAAGTTCTTCGCCCCCCCCCGTCTCTCTCCCACGTCAACGTATGTTATACAGCATGACGGGAGAGGGAAATAGCGACCAGGCGTCACCCAATGCAAATTACATAACTGGTGGGCCGTTTAAAGCTTCCAACCCATTACAAAGCGCTGAGCCATAATTCTTCATCGTCATCAGTCGTCGCGTCAACAAAGTGCACATAATGCCTTACAGACGTGTAGCTAGTACCTCGCTTCTCCGCCGAATGACGAATGGCTTAGTAGGTGCTTCCCAACTTCACAAAAATTGTGATTTATAGCGTAGTCGGTACCTTTCTAGTGTACTTGTATTGTAGCCCCAAGAGAGCTTACAACGGGATCTAGAAACGCCGCTCTTCTAGCTTTCGCTGTGACTGTGCTGCGGTTTCAGCGCAGGCCTTGCGTTTTTTAGCGTAGGATCTCGAACTACACCTATCGCTACACAAGAACGAAAATGTTGATGCCCCTACAGCGATCTTGCTCACGCGAATGGCGCATTGTAGTCGCGCAGTTCGCTCGCTCACTTTACGGGGTCATAGTTTGCACCAAGGAGGTTAAAAAAAATTCTGGAGTGGAAGCTCTCGAAACACCTTGCCAGCGAAAATGAAGCCAGCATTTGCCCACCAAAGAGCTCGGAAACATGCTCTTTTCTGGTGGTGCCTACTTAGAGATCAAATGGCTTTGATCTGTTAGTGCAAGAGCTACGTTAATTATAAAATAAAGATCGTTGTTGCCGACAAAAGTAACCCGTCGAGAGGAGTATTGGCGATTGATATCCAATGAAATTTGTCATGACTTTGAGGCTTATTCACGAAAACTAGTAACACAAAGACACATTTGCAGCAGTATCTGACCCGTAAAAGTTGCCACATTAAACGTCTCTGGCGTGCGTGGAAAACGCTCGCTTTCCTTCGCCAGACGCCGATGGCTTATCGTGCCCCTACTAAGATGGCGGGTGCAGCCGCCATCTTTTGGTGGGCACGGCTTCACTACTGCGCAATAATCGCCACTCCAGCAATTTTTTTTAACCTCCTTGGTTTGCACACATCAAACGACCCTGAAACATAAAATTCGACTCTCTCGCCTTAAAAAAGACCTGAAGTCATGGCGACACGGTAAGATGCACTGCTCATGGAGCCGCATGAAGGCACGCGTTGCTGCGTAACCTATTGGTCGAGCCTTCGTTACTTATCAGGATATTCCGGCCAATTTCTTCAAAGCAGTTAATATGCGCGATAGGTACGCGTACTGGCAGATCACTTTTATTGCGAACCCTCTCCATCCTTCATATCTTCTAGGCAATTGTAATGAAATATCAAGAATTAAATAAAGGCACGGGTAAAACATTGGCCCAATTTAGGCCATTAACCGAAGTTTCATTGCAACTCCCATTGCTGGGTAATAGAGGGACGGACAAGCGCTCAAAACGCGAACTTCGGTAACCGCATGAATAGCAATATTGTTTATCGCATTGTCTAACAAGAGCCCTGCTTTAGGGGCGAAGCTCCTTGAAGCGGCACCCGTTCGTCCCTCGTATTTGTCGTAGTCGTTGTGCGTAACCAGTCGTATTGCTAGTACCAGATCTTGACCTCCAAGGTGGTGCCGGTGGGAGATTTTTCCTGTGCGTTGTTGAACAATAAAAAATTTGCAGCGTGCGCGTTAACTAAAAGCCGAATTCTTCTGTCTCTCATTCCCCATTAGTAGCCATTGGCATGTTCCAGTAGGAATCGTTAGTAGAAGTAGAAGTGTAAGTGTTAGCTAAAAGCCGACTTCTTCTGCCTCTCATTCCAATTAGCAGCCATTGTTTACCTCCAAGGTAGTGCGTGGTGGAATTTCTCCTGTGCGTGATTAAACAATAAAAATTTTGTTCAAAACGCCGTTGATTGATGAAATAAACCAACGAAAGACGCCAGATGTTTTCTAAAAGCAAAACGAAAGAACGCTAGATGTTTCTAAAGCAAAACGAAAAGACGCCAGCTGCTTAACGAAAGAGGCCAGATGTTTTCTAAAGCAATGGTTTTCTTAACAATGAAAATTCACAGCGTACATGTAAAATAAAAGTGAGCTGCAAGTCGTCATAACTCATCGAACCTTTAGTATAAACGCGCCCGATCTCACGTCGGTGATGATGTACTGGGCAGGATTCACGGAAGATTCACGGTTTACCGTTGAAACTCCGCAGCTTCGCCCACTCATCATCATCCACTCCGTGGATATGCTGTGATTTTTTTTTCTGTAGACGCAGACATTTCTTTTTCTCTATAGCCACTAATGGCGCCTCACGCGTCAAAAAAAGTGAAGAATAATACGATGACAATCGCGTGACCTTTTGCTGGTGCACTCGGTTAATAGTGTGTATTAGCCCCGAGAAGTTGGAGTGACGCCGCCTGGCGGGAGGCCTGGTTGACGTCACGGCAGGGACTCTTCGGCACACGCCGTAGCGCGCCTACATAACGTGCGCTCGCTTCGTGCGCTGTTCCGCTGTTTGCGTTCGGTGTCTCAAGCTTCAAACGAATGACGCAAACAGCATCGATAACGCCCCCGGTAAAAGGACAAAAAGCTATACTTTTTTCTCTGTACAGTCGCCAAGGATGCTCGCACTCCATCGTGCATGCACACTTCGAAAGGTGGGGGGGGGGGGTCAGATTGTGTTGTTGTGTCCCGCTGCTAACCTCGAAGATGAGTTTGATTCCCGACCACAGCACCCGCATTCCAACGGGGATGAAAAGCAAGAATATGCCTGCGCTTAGATACAGACAGCAGCACGTTAAAAAAATTGAGGCGGTCGAAATCAATCTACAGCGAGCCTCACAATCATGTCGTGGTTTTGACAATATTGGGTTGCGTTCTGCACGGACTATTCCTTTAGGAGATGTGATGGTTTCGCCTCCACAAGTGTTGTTTGCATTGGACGCGTCCGCGATATGCGGAGAGCATTTTTACCTGCCTGCCAAGCCCCGCGCACGTTTACAAAAAGGCATGCAGTATCCAGTCTCGCGACATATCTCTAAGCGCTCGCCCCAGAACACCGCCGAAGCTGTTATTTTAGTTTTTCTTCTGTACTTGCTCTGTGATCATGTTGTATAGCGCAAGATTTTCTTACAATAATTTCGGAGCTTCATTTCACTACAAAAACAAATTGAGGTTAAATGTGGAAACTTCTTATTGCTGTCAGATCGTGTATTCAAGCAGCATTGTTGCAACGGCGCAATCAAGCTCCTCACGCAGTTTATATATCAAACCCTTAAATAATGTTCCTTCCAGTTGATCACACCTGAGCAGTAACAACCTGTATGTAGACACGACGTGCGAGACCAGCCGTTGCTACAATGAGGCGAAGGACGTTTAATTATTACTTCGATTCAATCTTTGAGTGCGCCATCGAAACACTGCAGAACGCCCATTTTGAATTTCTGGCGTTTGTCTGGCAAGCGATTGCTATCAGCAGTGCTCCCACGTGAAATAAACATTAACGTTTTTGACGCCGTGCTTGATCGAATCAGCAGTTCAAGCAAATCAGGGTACAAGATTACATAATCCGTGATGACTGTTGAGAAGAAATCTGTATATATATGATCCAAGTATGCCAACATCTCAGCATTTCCCGAACCGTTGTGTACGTCGCAGCCCAATTCTGTGAAATCACCTATATTATTTACAAAGGGAGACATAACTTGCAAGACCATACGCAATCTGCTTAGTGAATTGCAACCGCCGTAATTTCGTTTCTAATACTACAGGACACGAGTTTTAACCTTGGAGTCTATGTCGTGTTGTAATGTAGTTAGATGTAATTATCATACATACTTTAGCACCAATTTCGTTGAGTGTAGGCGGTGAAAATAACCAATGTCTTGCTGTCCTGCATCTCCATTTTCAGTTTTTTTTCGTTGCGACGGGAGTTTGCCTATCCAAAGCTATCTTATCCAAACTTTACATGACTTCGTTAACTCTCTCTAGTAAAAGAGCTCCCACATTCTGCCTTGGGAGATTTGCATCGTAAATTTGAGGAGTAATCGCCACCGCATCAAGAAAAGAGCGGTAGATGGCGGGCGCAGAACACGACAATCCCCGGAGGAGGAGCAGGCGAGTCCTTGCCATGACGTCACATCGGAGCGACTGCAGCGACGCCGGTGTTCGTTCTCGGGGCTAATATCCGTGTTGAAATACAGTAGACGTTTTCTTTATAATATTAGCTCTGGCAACGCGCCGTTGGTGGAGCTAATCGCGGAGGCCACGAACAACATGAAAGTTTGCTGAGGGACTCGCAGGACATGCAGACATGTAGAAGTACAACGAGCGCCTGACATGCGAGGCGGCAAAGGGATTTCACGTGACGACGAGCGTTCGGAAAGCTTGTTCTACCGGCTTTTTGTTTAAAAAATGTTTAAAATGCCAAAATAAAGGTGGTTAACTATAGGTGCGCACACTCCTGTGAGAGTAGAATGTTGAGCGCAATGGCCAGTTGAGAGGAGGGCTGTGGGAATTGCTATGAATTCTCAGCGTTGATGGAGCAACATTTGCACTTTTTTAGTGCATGGAGGAGAGGTTAGGCTAATCTTTACCGACGTGGGAGGTGCCCGCTCTGTGCTAGTTCACGCTCCGATAGACGTGAATAGAGTTTTAGATGCGAAGGCATCTTATACTCGGGGCAGTGTCCCTTCTGCGGCGTCCGCACCCATACTGCGCATGCGCCAACTCTCCCCTCTCTTCTCGCGTGAGCACGAGGAGGTGGGAGGAGGTAATCACAGTCACCAATAATGGTACCAAAAGCCAAGTGCAGTTCATATCTAGATAACCCTTGTCAGAACTAAACTTATTAAAAGTGAGAAGAACGTGAATTAAATGGGGCCCTGCAACAATTTTTAACATGGTTAGAAAACGTTGCCGACTGGTAGTCGAGGCTCCTGAAAGCTTTGAGCCAAACACCGTAGCTCAGCAGGCGGCCTGGAATCTACAATTGATTCTCAAAGTCAGCTAGAAATCTCCCGCTATTCATCTCGACAAATGATGCCATAAAATCAAATGACGACGTCATAAACACAAAGCCGACGGCCATTGGGTAATTTGAGCTGCGGTATGGCGCCACGTCACCGCTCGCGCGCTCGAGATCACCCTGAAAGTAAGCCGTGCGCTCGAAAAAAAAAGAAAGTGCTCTAGCTCATGACGCGCGCGTGACGTTAATTCTTTCCCTCGTGCCATCGCTCCCTGCTTACGAATATCAATTAAAGGTGAAACAAAGCCTTGTTTAGCAGTCCAAACGAACCTTCGCGAAGGTTTACTGCAGACATTCCTCAGCAAGTCCAGGACATGGCGTAGGGTACTGCGACAGAGGCAACTAACTCAATCAAACGGAAACAAACATGAAAGCAAACGAATTCATTATCGTGAAATATTTATTTCCGAGCTCTGTTTTGTCTGTTTGAGAAGAAGAAAGAGTGCTTCGAGGAAAGAACTAACAAACGCTGCTTATTGTCAGAGCTTTCGGACGTGCCATCCGTATTAAGCACTTTGTCCCTTTCATTTCCAGGATTTTGTGTTTGTGGATGCATATGAACTGGTGAGCATCCTTTTTCAAGTATTGAAGTAATCTCTACCGATAAATATCTTGCGGTGTGGCCATTTCCACTGCGCAAGTTAAAAATATCTTCAGAGCATTTATTCATTTATAGCGCGCACACAACACAAAGAATGCTCTTTATCTGTCATAAAAGTCACAAAATATAACTAAGGCGACAGCCTTGCTCGTGCCATGAGAGGGAGAAATGTTTTAATGAAAAAGCTGGTGATGTTTGCCTTGCTCTTCGCCTGACATGCTACTCCAGGTGCTCCAGGGTGATGATTATGATTATACACTGATAACCACACACACATACATAGACTACGCATGAGTCGAAAATCCAGCCTAGTTGCATCGACTCGTGGGGTAAAAAAGAACAAATAAAATTAGGAAATCAAAGTGATGCTCGAGGTGTGCGAGCTGCGGGCTCACTTCGTTGTTGTGCAAGGGTGAAGCCGACGCGGTAAAAAAGAAGCATCAGTAGGTTTTCAAGAAAAACAGTTGAATTTAAAAATGAACTCCTATGTGAGTTCGCGTATTTGTCTTAATCGGTTCCAAGATTGCTTCTTTGCTTTTCTAAAGCTCCGACGAGTCAAACTCATGTAAGCGCCGTCGACGCTGAAGCTAAACGCAGCTGTCAACGTTCTGCACAACGTGGCGTCCGCACCGCGGAACGCAATCACCGAATTGCTTAACTTACTTTCAGAACGCAACACGTCATTGCGATTTAGCGATTTGCTCCTGACGCCTATCGCAGCTTCCGAAGGTGAAAGCACTACTTGCCCGCCGAGAATGTTTCCCGTAACAAACATAGCATTTCATTGTTCCAATATCACTCAGCGTCCTATCGGTGTCAGTCCGAAGGTCGGTTTCAAATGCGGCGTTCAGGTTTTTCCCTGAACCATGTCACATGGAAACGCTTAAAATCTGCTACAAAGGAAAATACTTCAAGTAATTTATTCCGCTGATCGTTGCCTACCAATTTTTTCTGGCTCCGTTAACCTTTGCCGAGGAAGTTCTTATGTCCGAAACTAAGGAACAAGTTCTTTCCACCAAGCCATCACCGGCAGTACTTGCGTGGTTACATCTTTACATAATGCGTACGCGCCATTAGTGCTCTGTTTTTCCATTCTACCTCTCTTTTAACCGTTGCGTGCTTTTCGCCCACTGCAGTACAGGAACCAGAATGCACCTCTGGTGGGCCTCCCTGTCTTTCCCTGCTGCTCTCTAGATCCTAGAATTCTGGCACCCAATTTATTGAGGTCAGTATTCAGACTAAGGTTAAGTAAAGGAAGAAGCATCACTGAAAAGTACTCGAAAAAATTGGACCCAGGATTTGCGCACACGGGTACCCTTTTAAAGGTATTCTATGCCGATTTGGCGAGAAAACTCTCACTCCTTCCATCCGTCCCTTTGTAGCGTAAAACGATCATTGCTATAGTGAACAAGTAGTTGCAAGAAATAAAATAATGTTCCTGGCCGTACTCAGTCTTGAACCCAGGCCCTCACGCTGCGAGGCCACAACGACGCTTTCAGTATATGAATATATCTGAACCATACTATTTCTTTGTGCCCCCTGTGCTAACAGATGTAAAATGAGGCCACGTTCTGTAAAGGCTTCTTTAAATTTTGTGGTAGTGGAATAAGATCCTTCTCTTGAACAAGATGTAAAGCCGTGATGGCGGATTGTACACACCAAAAACTTTTGCGGAAGTTTCATGGCAAACTCGCGTTTCGGAGGTCGCAGGATCCGCCTTCTGTTGGGCCCTTCCAGATGCTGACGAACGCTGTAGGGACGAAGAAAAACTCCATGCTAATGCCATCCGAAAGCAGAGCTCGAAATAAGGCCGCCACTTGCAGTAGAAGTTTTCGCGTATGCATCACTTAACACAATACCGAAGGGAATTCGCCGTGGAGTTTTTAGGTGCGTAACATTTTAGGGGCCTGGCTCTGAGCGGTGAAGGGGCCTGGCTCGCAGCCGAGCGGTGAAGATAGAGTGGCGGATGATAGCCGTTACGGGATAGCGGCAATGCCATGGAAGTGGAGGTGTGAGGGGCCGCAACTGCAGGGAGCGCCTTGCAAGTTTCCGTCCGTATGGCCTGCTGCAACGTCGGAGGCATACTAGCGGCGGGAACGTCGCTGTGAGGCAGCAGGGAGAGCTGTTGGGCCACTTGCTCTCTAATAAAATCCTTTATCTGGTCAGAACGTGTGCTCCGGCGATTGTTGCCGTTGGCAATAGCGATTCCCGAGAAAGAATCTGGTGGTAGGACGTTTTGTCGAGCGATGAAACGTTGATGGCTTAATTCGGCAAAGCACTGGCATCGGTACACCAGCACTGACGCAGTGGTTGGGCTTTTTACCAGCAACATCTGAAATGCGCCATCCTCTATCCCATTGAGAATGCCTCATGTATACTCTTCTTTCGACTTAGAGGGGTTAACCAGCTTGCAGAGGTCTAGCACATCCTGAATGCAGCTCGGAGATGTCTCGCCAGGCTACTGTGCTCGGTGGCTTCGACGCTGTCCAGCGCGGGGCTTGCGAACATCTGGTACGGCAAATGTTTGGTCAAAATGGTCTCCAATGCTCACCAATTTGGGATGTCGACTTAGAGGTTGGTGAACTAAAGTTTACATATGTCAGCCTAGTAAAAGACCACATATGTGAGCTTACAGTCGCTGACCCTCTTTTACAGGGAAAGCTGTTATGGGATCATTTCACCGGCCGTTTTTGGCGCCGTAGTTGTCCGCCGCCGCCGCCGGTGTCCGTAACCAGTATCGATCGAAATAAGAAAAAAACGAACTAATAAAAAAATCCCAGGATGGAACGGGGTTCGAACCCGGGCCCTCTGCGTGGGAGCCCAGTATTCAACCTCTGAGCCATACCGGTGGTTGAACCTGCTTTGCAAAAAGGTCCTATACAGGCTTCATGTCGGGAAGGGACTACATTAGCATATGCAATATAGCGTGGTAGAAGAGTAAAATAAGCACCAAGCGTCACACAATGCGAATTGCGCAACGAGTAGGTTGTGAAATGCTTCCAACCCATTACAAAGATCTCTGCCATAATTCTTCGTCGTCATCAGGCACAGCATCAACAAAGTGCGCATAATGCCTTACATGCGTTTAGCAGGTACCACGGATCTCCGTAAAATGAAGAAAAATGGCACAGTAACTGCTGCCCTACTTCTCAAAAATTAGAATGATTTAGAGCGTAGTGGGTTCCTCACATGTGCACTTGTATTGGTTGCCAAGGAAGCATATAAGCGCAGATCCATTTCCTCGGAGTCTCAGTAAAATTACAATGTTTTAGAGCGTAGTGGGTTCCTCGCATGTGCACTTGGATTGGATGCCAAGGAAGCCCATGAGCGAATGATCCATTTCCTCGGGGTCTCAGTAAAGTTTTTCGCCCACCCCCGTCTCTCTCCCACGTCAACGTATGTTATACAGCATGACGGGAGAGGGAAATAGCGCCCGAGCGTCACCCAATGCAAATTACATAACTGGTGGGCCGTTTAAAGCTTCCAACCCATTACAAAGGGCTGAGCATTAATTCTTCATCGTCATCAGTCGTCGCGTCAACAAAGTACACATAATGCCTTACAGGCGTGTAGCTGGTGCCTCGCTTCTCCGCAGAATGACGAATAATTGCTTAGTAGGTGCTTCCCAACTTCACAAAAATTGTGATTTATGGCGTAGTGGGTACCTTTCTAGTCTACTTGTATTGTGGCCCCAAGAGAGCTTACAACGGGCTCTAGAAACGCCGCTCTTCCAGCTTTCGCTGTGACTGTGCTGCGGTTTCATCGCAGGCCTGGCGTTTTTTATTATAAAAGTGTCACGTGAGACACTAACGTACAACTAAAATTACGAGGCGGGCTTAATGGCATGGCATATTAAGATAACAGTCGTAGCGCAAAGAAACCTGCGCATGACCTTAAGGGTGAAGTGGACGAATTCTGATTTGCATTGTCCCATATGTTTTTCATGCATGATTAGCGGCAAAGAAATTACTGATGAACCACTGTTTGCGCCCCTCCACCTGTTAGTGAAAGCTGCGTGAAAAAGAAATTATAAAATCACCGTGGTGACCGATAACAAAACACTACACTTTGGAAGTGTAGCGCTATGTGTGTGTGTGTGTCTTTGTTGCCTTCTTGTGTCCAGTTTCTTTACCATTGTTATCTAAACTAAATTTGACGTAACATATGGAATGTTTACAACATTCTCTGGTGCAGTCTGGTGGCTTCTTTGAGTATACAGTCTTTACTGTGTCTATTCATATTAAACCAGCACGGGATGTATTTCGTAAATTGTACTGGCTGTTGCTTCCTAACATGGTTGCTGATGCCTAGTGGTTTCCACAATTCTACTTCCCCCTCCCCACACACCCACATCGCCTCAGGACGCTTTTCCATACACGTTATGATATTGTAATTCGCAGCTTCTTTGCACAAGGAAGACGCACTACACATTTCCTCGGTATCCATGTATGGGCACAAGATAATTTCAACGACATCTTAAGCCGAGATTTGTACTTATTTTAGATTCTGTTTAAACGGTACGAAGTAAGTGAAAGGCGAACCACCACTGATTCGGAAATACATAGATTGCTTTTTTTCGTAATGCGTTACGCAGATAGAATCTACGGATTTCACCGGAGCGAGCATGATGGCTTTTGAAGGTGACGCATTTTGCAGCGTAGCCGTACTTCTGGGTGCATGAGCAATGGATTGTGATGTAGCTGAGTTCCTGTTGATAGTTGATACGGGACGGCTTAAGAGGTCTCCTACAGTAAAGCTCGTTATTTCAAGCAATACCAGGCGCCTCAACCGAGGTCCACTTAATAGCTGATACGGGATGCCTTAAGTGCTCTCCTACAGTAAAGCTCGTTAATACGAGCCCCGTTAATTTAGAAATTGGGAAAAAAATTTACCATCTCCCACTAAAGGGAACCGAAGGAGCGCATGGGTGGACTTAAAGTTCCGCTCATCGCGGGCACCTTGCCCGATGATAACGCGTCCTTTCATGAGGAGCAAACCATGAATTCACTGTAGTTGTTGTTGCTGTTACTCGTCGCAAACTCTTGTTGAAGCACACCACGCGGGTTCATCGCGGGTCTGTAGAATCTCGTTTTTCGAAGCCATCACGTGATTGCTGAGAGAGTGTAAGAGGGAGAGGCCACAGAATCTTACCCAGCCCATTACACAGGTCCGAACGCACTAGCACGTGCCAGCACACGTGGTTTTGTCTGCGTTACGCCAATGTAGGACAGCATGCGGCAGCCCGGGCCCCCAGAGTTCTCTGCCTGTATCATCATCAAGGCGGTCGAAGAACAAGACGAAGAAGACTTCTCCTTGGCGCGACCGCTCGCTCTGCACGTATCATCATCAAGGCGGTCGAAGAACAAGAAGAAGAAGACTCCTCCTTGGCGCGAGCGCGCGCTCAATATGTTACAGATGGCTAAGGTAGGTTTTAAAAAGCCTACGGTCGCCAATGAAACCACGGACAAATCCCAGCGCTAAAGCGGCTTCGCATCTAAAATTCAAACGTGTAATCTGGTCCCGGCAAATATGCGCACTGTTTAATGACATCGAACTGTCGATGACTTCGCCACATTCGGCCGCAACCCGGTTAATTAGGACAATCATCGAGGCGCGCCAAGCCCGAAGCGTCGCAAATCTGGGACGCAGAGGAGCGAAAACGTCGTTCGCGATCAACCGAAACAGCCACGGGCGTTGAGAAAAGCGTGGTCGCCATTCCCAGTCTTTCCACTGTCGCGCTGTTGGCGTTAAAAGTTTCAGCACGTGCATTCGTTTGGTTTCGTTTTTATTTTTACTCGGCGCATGCGATCTGCGTGGACGCTATCTTTGATTGCGTCGATAGCGATGGGGTCAAAGCTGCGACAAACAGTACTTTCGTTTTCGCGGGATGCCCTCAGAAATTCCAAGTTACCACCGAGAATTGTGCATTAGCGAGGTTTATTCTGCAGTAGATGTGGTCCTCAGCAGTTTCGTTTAGACTCTGGGTGTAGGCCGCGTGCTTGTTTTCAGAACTGCGTGGACTATGTTATCATGCCTTTACGGACCACGGTTTCGTACACGACTGATGTGGCACTAGGTAGCTTCGTTTTGGCTTCGGACAAACCAAGCGCAATGTCACAAAACTTAAACATAGTGGAAGCAGTTGCAGATGAGCTGCGGTCCACGTGCTGGCAAAAAGCTCGCTCTCCACTTTGTGATGGACGAAAAATCATTTGCCGGCCAGTTTTCCAGCAAAAAAAAAAGATTGTCACGGGCGCCTTGTGGGGCAGTACATATCTAGAGTTGGGTTAGAGCACGTTTAAGCTTAGGACACGGGGGTCTTCGGTAGTGGTCACATTCTGAACGAAGTTGCGAATCACAAAAATTACTGGTTTTATCAACAGCTCTTGTACAAACTAATAGTGGATTTACGTATTCATGAAGAAAAGCAAAGGGAGTTGACGTATGAACACTTGCTTATTGTTTGCTTTATACTTTCGATAATTCCGCATTTATTTAATTCGGACATTCTTTCCGGTCTCGTGAAATCTGAATTAACGAGCTTTTACTGCATTACTAATGGCGTCAAACTTTAGTTAATTCGGTCATAGTTGGCCGCAACTCCGGTGCTCTAATCTTTGCGCGACAACCAGCGATAACGCTGGAATATTCGACGGCACATCTATAAATGCCGATGCGGTTCACCGCTTGTGAGTTGATCGATGGTCGACGCTCTGTTCACCGCCATCAGTGTATTGCTTTTCACTTTCCCCGCCACAAGTTCGGCCATATAAATAGTTTCATCTCTGACGTGCTGACTGCTGCCTTCAACGTTACGACCACGTGAGGTACTGGTACTCCTTCATGATCTGGTACTGTGATATTGTGAAATCACACGAAGTGACTTCAGAGGGCAACAAGAGAGCATGCGCCAGCTTTGTAACTGTTTTCTGTTATCACCAAGTGTGCTGATACCTATCACCTCCTTAGCTATATAAGCAGTGCCCTTCTTGTAATAAACGCATTTTTGTTCCGTGTCGTTGCGACTCCCGCGTCAGTCCATTACAGTGGCGACGAAGCACGGTCTAACCCGTGCGTGGGCCGGGGGTTCCGGGCAGCATGGCCGTCGGTAGTCGCATTCTAGAGTTCGACCTCAGTGAAAATTCGTCGTGGGTAGAGTATGTCGAGCGCATTGAGTTGTATTGTGCAGCGAACAAGCTCACAACGGAGGAGGACATGCGAGCTGTGTTGCTCAGCTGCTGTGGCCCAGAGACGTACTCCCTCATAACCACTCTCGTGAAGCCGTCGCGACCACCAAACGTGGACTACCAAATCATCGTTGATGCAGTGAAGAAGCACGTCAACCCGAAGCCGTCCTAGCTATACGCGAGGTACGTCTTTTCCAAGCGAGACCAGCAAGAGGGGGAGGGCGTAGCCGACTTTGTCACTGCTCTGCGCAAGTTATCCGAGAACTGCGGATTTGGCGGAACAAAATTTCCATTAGAGGAAATGTTGCGCGACCGGTTGGTTTTTGGAATCTCTGACAATGTGGTTCAACAACGATTATTGGCGGAAAAAAACCTGACGCTCGACGCGGCATATGAATTAGCAATCACGGCAGAAGCAGCTGCAAAGCAGCAAAAAGTAAAACGAAGCAATGCACAGGAGCTCGAATTCCAGCAAGAGTTGACGTCCAAAGTAGAACTAGAAGCCAATAAGAGGCAACCAGAGAGGCAGCGGAGTTGTTTCCGCTGTTTGGGAGCGCATGCTGGATGGCGTTGCAGATACAAAGATTCGGTGTGTTTCAACTGCGGCGGAAAGGGGCATTTAGCAAAAGCATGCCGACGAAAGCCAGCAGAGGTGGAAGCTCAGCTCGAGGACAGAAAAAATGCCGCGAAGAGCGAGTACGACGATTTGTTCAGTATCAGCCAAGTAAAAAACGGGACGCCAAACTACGTCATCACTGTCGAGATTGGAAATGAAATCGTGCCGATGGAAGTAGATTGTGGAGCTGCCAGGTCGATTATCAGTGTGAACGAATTTCGGAAGCTGCAAGTGGCGAAGCGGATGAAGGTGGACAAGTGCGACACGCAACTGGTTACCTGGACAAAGGAAGGGTTGGACGTGCTGGGAAAAGTGTCTGTGCCTGTGAAGTTCAAAGACCGAGAATTGCAGCTGCCGCTACTAGTACTGAAGAACGACGGGAACACTCTGCTGGGCCGAAATTGGTTCCAGCCATTGGGAATCAGCCTAACAGGTCTTCATAGCATAAATGTCGGACCTCAAGCGATTGTGGAAAAATTCGCAGACGTGTTTAGTGAAACCTTTCCAGGCGCTAATCTGCCACGCATCCACATCGAATTAAAGGAGGCCGCCCAAGCCAGGTTCCTGAAATGCCGCAGCATTCCGTTTGCCATGAAGAATGAAGTCGTTGCTGAGTTAAATCGCTTGGAGGAACTGGGAATTCTAAAACTCACCCAATATTCAGACTGGGCAACGCCAATCGTCGTGGTGCGAAAGAAGGACGGCTCCCTACGAATATGCGGGGATTACAGAAGCACGGTGAACCAGGCCGTAAAAAGTAATGTATACCCGTTACCAACAAGCAAAGCATTGTTTGCCAGATTAGGAAGGGGGCGTGTTTTTCCAAACTCGACTTGACTCAGGCCTATCAGCAACTATTGGCGGATGAAGAAACGGTGGAGTTGCTCACCATTAATACCGTGCAGGGGCTGTACAAGGTTTGTCGGCTGCCGTTCGGCGTGTCCATTGCTCCTGGGGTTTTTCAAAGAACCATGGACATCGCGCTGGCCGTAATGCCGCAATTAGTGGTATACCTGGATGACATCCTGATTGCCAGCGAGTCTATCGAGGAACATGAACGGATGCTTGCCGAGGTCCTCAGCCGATTGTCCAAAACCGGGCTTAGAGTACAAGCTGGGAAGTGCGAATTTTTTAAGGAAAGCCTCGAGTTTTTGGGGCATCGGATTGACGCTAAGGGCATCTACCCTTCGAAGGCCAAGGTCGAGGCCATCCACCAGGCTCCTGCCCCGAAGAACAAAAAGGAACTGCAAGCTTTCTTGGGAATGATCAATTTCTACAATCGTTTTTTGAAGGGCAGAACAGAAGTAGCTGAAAAATTGTATCGTTTGTTGGATAACAACGTGCCATGGAACTGGGGTTCCGAGCACATGGAAGCCTTTGAGAGCCTGAAGAAGTTGCTGACATCTAACTCGTTACTGGTGCATTTTAAACCAGATGCCCCGTTAGTATTGTCATGCGACGCGTCATCTGTGGGAGTGGGGGCAGTTTTGGCTCACCGCGATAACGAAGGAAATGAGCAGCCTGTGGCGTATGCGTCTAGAACATTATCTAAGGCCGAGCGTAATTATGCTCAGATCGACCGTGAAGCTCTTGCCGTGGTTTTGGGGTGCGACATTTCCACCAGTACCTTTGTGGGCGGAATTTTATTATTCTCACGGATCACAAGCCCTTGCTAGGAATCTTTCAGCGAAAAAAGCAAATTCCGGTTGTTCTTTCGCCTCGCATGTTACGGTGGACTCTAATGCTATCAGCCTACAAATACGTGCTCGATTACCGGAAAACCAAGGACCATGGAAACGCAGATTGCCTGAGTAGGTTGCCGGCTCCCCTAACCCGACAAGAGACCGAAGTACCGGGTGACATACTCCTACTGGAAGCTGTGGAGTACCCCCCAGTGAGCGCACGAGAAGTGGCAGCGTACACCAGCAGGGATCCCCAACTGTCCCAAGTGAAGCAATGGATCCTTGAGGGCTGGCCACGCGAGCGAGTAGCCCCGAAGTATTCTGCGTATGAGGTGAGACAAAACGAGTTGTCTGTGCATCGCGACTGCGTGCTCTGGGGAAGCCGCGTAATAATTCCTGAGACATTGCAGAAAGAAGTGTTAAGTCTTATGCACGCTAACTATCCGGGAGTGACGGCCGTGGCCTAATATGGATAGAAGGATAGAAGAGCTAGTCAGATGCTACAGGCCGTGCCAGGTAAACAGACCGAGTGAACCAAAGACACCAACCCATTTCTGGACTAAGCCAGAACGACCTTGGAGCAGAATTCACGTAGATTTCGCAGGACCGACCCAAGGAGTGCATTTTCTGGTGGCGGTAGACGCCCTCTCGAACTGGGCTGAAGTCGAAGTCATGCCGTCTCTTCATTCAGCTACGGTCATTGAAAAGTTCTGCAAGATGTTCGCAGCTCATGGATTACCCGACCTGGTCGTGTCTGATAATGGCACCGCTTTTGCCAGCAGGGAAACTCAAGATTTCCTTAAACGAAATGGTATTCGCTATATGTATACCGCGCCGTACCACCCGTCAAGTAACGGAAGGGCGGAGCGGATGGTACGAGAACTGAAATGTGCATTACGGAAACAGATACAGGGCACCGTACTGTGCAAGGTTTCACGTTTTTTGTTCAAACAGCACTCTACGCCACACTCAGAAACCGGCAAATCGCCTGCAGAAGTCATGCTGGGTCTGAACTTCAGGACCGCCCTCTCGATCCTTCAACGGGACGAGAGTGACGCAAGATGCCCGCTGCCGCCGCCACAACGTGGGTTCCTGCCGGGTGATGCTGTGTAGGCGAGAAACTTCCGGCCCGGCCCCGAGTGGTATCCTGGTCGTGTGTTGCGACGTTTGGGCCACGTCATGTACGAGCTGCGGACTGCAGACGGTACTGTGCACCGACGCCACCGGGACCACGTGCGCTGAGCATGGCACTGTGAGCCCGGATACTTAAGCCATGAAACGTCCCCCTCTATTGCTCTCCCGGCTACACCAAGCCCCGCCCTGGGACCTGCCGGGCCTGAGACGCCGCCGCCTCTCAGGCGTTCCACTCGTCAACGCCGGCCAGTGCGACGCTATGGCATCGATGAGTAAGGGAGAAGGGATGTGATATTGTGAAATCACACGAAGTGACGTCAGTGGGCAACAAGAGAGCATGCGCCAGCTTTGTGCCTGTTTTCTGTTATCACCAAGTGTGCTGATACCTATCACCGCCTTAGCTATATAAGCAGTGCCCTTCTTGTAATAAACGCCTTTCTGTTCCGTGTCGTTGCGACTCCCGCGTCAGTCCATTACAGGTACTGCTCCAAGGTACTGCTTCATGATCCGGACGCCACCGCGGGGCGCTGACCCAAGCCTAAGCCGCGACGAGGACGACCGCAAGGAAATCGTAGATCGTCGAACAAGCCGCAGGCAGAAGGGACTGCAGCCAGAGCACGGGCTCCTTCCCGAAAAACCCAGGCAGCCGTAGATCCCAACACCGACCACAGCGACGATGACCGACCACGTGCAGCCTGCGCCGATCCTTAATTCGGCAGCCTAAGGAGCCGCCAACCTTCCGCTGATCGTCATTCGAAGACCCGAAAGGCTGGCTCGAAGCCTACAACCGAGTCGCCCTTTTCAATGCCTGGACCAGTGAAGACAAGCTCCAGCATGTCTACTTCTCCTTGGAGGACGCAGCTAGAACATGGTTCGAGAACCAAAAGCGAACCCTGAAACATGGGACGTTCTTCGCACCAGGTTCCTTGCAACACTCACCAGCGTCGTCCGCAAGGAGAGGGCCGAGGCTCTGCTCGAAACCCGCGTGCAGCTGCCAAACTAAAACGTGGCACTCTCCACAGAAGAAATGCCGAGGCTGTACCGCCACGCAGGCCCTGAGATGCCCGAGGAGAAGAAAGTTCGCTTCCTCATGCGAGTATCAAGCAGGAGCTGTTCGGAGGACTGATCAGGAACCCACCCAAGACCATCCAAGAATTCCTCACGGAGGCAACAACAATCGAGAAGACGCTCGAAATGCAAACCCGGCAGTACAATCGCCGCGCATTTAAAGACAGCGCAGCTGTTCACGCCCTTGGCTCCGACGACTTGCGCGAGACGATCCGAGCAATCGTGCAAGAGGAGTTGCGAAAAATTCTACCTTCACCGCAACCTCAAGTAGATTCCATCGCCGACGTCGTGCGCCAGGAGATCCAGCAGTCACTGGGCGCACCTCAGCTAATAGAGCCGCAGCCGCAAGCTATGACCTATGCTGCTGCAGCCCGCGTTATGCTCCTTCTCCCACGCCCACACCAAGACTCCACACCGCCACAGTATCGTCGCCAGACGCCGCCGCCCCCGCTACAGACGCCCTACCGTCCGCCTGGCGGCCAGCGTTACGCGCCAAGGAAGACCGACGTTTGGCGGACCCCTGACATCCGCCCGCTCTGCTACCACTGCAGGGAGGCCGGCCACACGTACCGCCTCAACCAGTACCGAGAGATCGGGCTACGCGGATTCGCCGTCAACGAGCCGCGCCCGCAGCCAGGCGAACTGCCTCGCGACATCGACGACTATTCGCAATGCCCATAGACTGTCGCGCCACCGAGCGGAATCGAGGAACGTCCTCTCGAGGAGGGTTAGTAGACGACAAAATGGCGGCACAATGCAGTCGCTCCCTTGTTCGGCTGTGCTAGGCTCAGTGTTAACGCATTGGCAAGAAAGGAACACTACGACTTTGCATGTTCCCTGCGTCAGTGAACAAACCGGGCCCTCCGTGACACGAGAAATCTGATTCGTTCTTGCGAGAAGCGAAGTTTTCGTGAAAATACGGGGCAACTCGCGCTTTCAATGCTAGCCCACAGTGTACACATACTATCAGCTTCGCGAGGCTTACTGTAGCCACGTAGGTAAGTTAAATGTTATCGTCTGACATATTCAGTTGAAGCTCATCCTGTTTTACTTGTATATATAATTGGTCAGTGTTTCTTGTAGTGCATGAGTCCCATAACACTGTACGCGGGAGGGAGGTCGTGCGGGGTCGCGATGTGCTCATGTATAACTGAGCGATCTCAAGTTGGCGATACATTAAAATAGGGCCTCTATCCTTTGTCAGCAAAGCGCTGTTAGGAATCGTGCGAGCGACGTTTCAATCATTCGAGGACGCGTCTGCTCGACGCTTTTCGTGGAGCGAACGCTTTCCATCCACGCCGTCCTTCGCCAGTGTGTTGGTGGTGTTGGGTTTCATAGCCACCGCTGCGCCGCTTGTTTTTGTACGTTTGTTGATAGGTGGCAGCACACTGCAAGCGAATCTTGTTGACCGGTCTGAGAGCAAAACGTTCTCCGCGCCCAGACGTCTCTCTAATTGTAAACGTGGTGACGCGGAGTGGTCGAAGTCGTTCGGCGGAGGAAATTCTTCAGATTGCTTTCAGCAGTGATGTTGCAAGAAACCATCTTGACGACGAGGGTTTTTCACTGGACGTAGAAGACTGTGAAAGCACCGAGAGATAGCGGCGATGAACCACCAGCTGCTAACTCACGACGAGCGAGTTGAACTTCACGTCCCCTCGTGCGTTAATGTTCTTTCACGCTCGTAACTCGTAAGTCACTTTGATTGTATTTAATGTATAATATCCTTGAGCGAGATCAAAATAAAAGCATAGTTCCTCTTGTGCATTGCATGTATCACAATTATTGTGGATATTATGGAGCGCCGCATGCCGCCAACACGCTCGAGCTCGACCAGCGAAGCGAAATGGTTAGAGCGATGGAGCGTGCAGTCACGGCCACAATCCACGCCTCTCGGCGAACTTCTTCGACGTTGCGAAAAGCACACGTGTGCATTCTTTTCGATATTCATGTTTCAATCGTGCTGATCGAACCTGCAACATGCGAGTGAAGTACACACGGCTAGAGTCTCAGCATGGCCGTGACACAAGCGCTACTGAATGGCATGTTAAATGCTTGTGTTCCGTTGAAGACGTAACTCCGCGTTTCCGACTGCGCAAGTAATGACGAAGGGGTATTATCGCAGAACACTTTGATGTTTGCAAGCCATCATCACGCGCAGCAGCGATGGCGCTACTCGCTGGCGGCCTACTACTGCGGCAAATCCGTCAGGCAGGCTCGGTACGTTCTACCTCGGAGTGCCGTTCAGCTCATACGTCAATTCTAGTTCATACAGGTTTATGTAGCACGCACATGATTTCGCAAAGCATCGTTATGCACGGTAACGGAGCTGAAATATAACCTTTCACTTCGCAGCAAATAATTAGGTGGCGAGTACTTAGCACTTTCCATGGTTTGGGAAACTATTTTAGTCTCATATCCATTTCAGCGCAGCTCATAACTTCATCCGGTGAAAGTGGCATGGTCCGTACGTCCGCACGTCCTATCTGTTCCTATGCTAACAATCGGGTTGACCCTCCTCCTGGCGCCATCTTGAAAAGCACGGCGCGCCACCTATAGTTCATGGGCATTGCGAATATCACCGGAGCACAGTGGCAAGAACGACGACAATCCCGCTCGCCGCCGCCCGGCCCCTACATGTCACTGCACCGCCAGCAGTACACTGGCCCAAACCGTGGCCGGTCGCCTAGCCCGTATTCGGGAATCTAAGGGCAGCAACCGATGAAGGTGCTGTTGCTGTATGACGTAATGGCGAAGATCCTCCGCGGCCGCCGACGACGACAATGTGACGAGACCTGCAGGACACGACGCGAAGCAGACGAAGCCCTGCCGACGAAACCTCACGGACCGAAGAAGACCCGACGACGCAACATGGAAGCAGCGGAACAAACCGACGCATCCGTGACCCGACGCCGCGACCCAACCGCAACGCAAGACGACGAACTAGCGACCTCGACGTTCTCATCGAAGGCCACTAGACCGACTTCACGACGCCCTAGACAGACTTCACAACGCGAAGTACTTTTCTTCGATGGACCTCAAGGCCGGCTACTCGCCAATCAAAGTCGACGAGAGAGACCGAGAAAAGACTGCGTTCATACCACCGGACGGCCTATTCGAGTTCAAGGTCATGCCCTTCGGTCTTTGCTCGGCACCTGCGACTTTCCAGCGAGTCATGGATACTGTATTAGCTGGCTTCAAGTGCCAGACTTGCTTTGTTTACTTGGACGACGTCGTTGTGTTTTCCTTGAACTTCGACGAACACCTCCAGCGACTTCAATCCGTTCTTCAAGCAATCAAGAACTCCGATCTCACCCTTAAGCCAGAAAAGTGCCCCTTCGCGTACGAGGAGCTCTTGTTTTTGGATCACGCGATCAGCAAGACTGGAGTGCTCCCAGACCTACAGAAAACAGCTGTCATCGCCGCTTTCCCGCCACCTACCGACAAGAAGGCGACGCGCCGATTTCTCGGCTTGTGCGCCTATTACAGACGCTTTGTCAAAGGCCTTTCACGGATCGCCAAGCCACTAACGCAGCTCACGAAGACCGACGTCGAATTCAGGTGGCAAACAGCGCAAGTCGAAGCATTTCATGAACTGAAACGACGCCTGCAGATGCCTCCAATACTTGCGCATTTCGAAGACTACGCCGATACGGAGATTCACACCGATGCAAGCAGCGTACGAGTCGGCGCGGTCCTTGTGCAGTGGACGGAAGGACTGGAAAGGGTTGTCAGTTATGCCAGCCGGTCGCTGTCTAAGGCAGAGGCCAACTATTCCACAACAGAAACGGAGTGTCTCGCAATCATCTAGGCTACGTAAATGTTTCGCCTATACCTCTACGGCAGGCCGTTAAAAGTTGTGAGCGACCATCACGCCTTGTGTTGGCTAGCTAACTTGAAGGACCCTTGATGTCGCCTTGCACGGTGGAGCCTAAGACTTCAGGAGTTTGACTTTACCGTCGTGTACAAGTCCGGAAAGAAACACTCCGACGCCGACTGCTTTTCTCGTGCCCCTGTCGACACACCATAGGCCAACGACCAGGATGATGACAGCTTCTTGGGAGCCATTAGTACCGAGGAATTCGCCGAACACAGCGAGCCGACCCGGAACTGAAGAGTCTAGTGGAATACCTTAGGGCAGGACCATCGTTGTCCCAAAAGTATTCAGACGAGGGTTGGCATCATTTTCCTTGGAAAACAACATCCTCGTGCAGAAGGACTTCTCTCCGGCCTGAGCCAGCTACCTTATCCTTGTATCTTCAGGACTGGGACCAGAAATTCTGCATGCCTTGCACGACGACCCGACGGCTGGAAACCTCGGACTTTCTCGTACGCTCGCACGAGTACAGGAAAAGTACTACTGGCCGCGCCTTTCCGCCGACGTCACTCGCTACGTAAGGACGTGCTGAGACTGTCAGCTACGAAAGGCACCCGCCCACA
>NW_023616104.1:0-40001 GCF_013339695.2 Rhipicephalus sanguineus
CTTCGTGCAGCGGTGCAGCGTTCTCTTGCAGAATGCGTACTGTGTGTACTTCGTGCTTTGTTCTTGATAAATCGTCATTCAGGAGTCGAACTAAACATTGCCCCGCTCGTAGCGATAAAAATGATCACCGGTGCATGAAACGACGTCAAGTAAAGCACCGTCGTGCACTACGGGCCTTGGTGCCAGGTGACGACTTCGGGCGCGTCATGACCGCCGACTACGGCGTACGGTGCGTCAGTGAATTTTGCGACTTAGCGTTTCCGGGCGCCGTATCGGACGGAAGCACAGTGAGTGACTTCATCGGTGCAGATAACGACGTAGCTGTTTCTGACTGCATCGATGCCGAGATCATAGCTGACGTTGCCGGTGCTGCGGAAATGGACCCGCGCGGTTTGAAGATGCCAGCCACCGCTGCCACCGCTAAACCTTTTACGGCGCTACAGAGCTCGCATCAGCGTTCAGCGTCGATCACCGCTGTTGTGGCGGAAAGTGCTGAATTTACTTATTTGGAAAGCTTCTATAATATTGACGATGACTTGATGAATTCACTGCGCGCAAGAAGCAAGACAAGTTGACGGACTTTATTCATGCGAAATAAAGTGCGCTAACTTGCAAAAGACGTTCTCGCCTTGTTCTTTAGCATACGCGAGCGAATCGTCATGTTCGCGCTTTTTACGATTTCAGAAAACTACAGTCGAGGCCTGCAGTGCTTTAATTAAAGCCTTAAATAAGCATATTTCGTATTTCGAATTATCGATATATTGAACTATTTCGCGATCCCCTTCGAGTTCGATATATCCGGGATCGACTGTACTTAGATTTATGTGCACGTTAAAGAACCCCAGGCAGTCAAAATTTCCGGAGCCCTCTACTACGGCGTCTCTCATAATCATATCGTGGTTTTGGGACGTTAAACCCCAGATATTATTAATGGGCCGGTAACATAAAACATTCAAAGAAAGGAGTGTGTGGCAATATTGGTAGTGATCCATTCTTGTTCATTGTGTAATGCATGTATGGTTGGAAGTTATACAGGTGGCTGTTCACCTAAAGGCACTGCCTGTGTGTAAGCTTGCTTCGTTAACACCAGTAATGTTTCGACTTGCAACGTGCTCCTGACAACCTGTTCTTCTTGGTTGTGCCTTCCAGCTGGAGAGGAGTCGGAAAAGGCAGAAGAAGGCAAGGAAGGTACAGAGCCCTCACTGTCTGCAGCTGAGGTCAAGTTGGAAAAGCCCAGCAGTTCTGAGGTAAAGCTGTAGTGTCATCCCAACACTGCTAGTGTCTTATGCCATACATACACGAGCATGGCGTGAATTATTTTGGTGCTCCCTTTTCGGAATCTTTATTGAGCACCCATGTTTTGTCGGTTGATGCAGCTGCAGCACTTTTTTTGGCCCTGTACTAGTTCGAGGATGTGAATAGAATGTTGACTCATGGATGAGTAGAAAAAAAAACATTGCTTCCCCTTTGAGGGTCAAGTTTTGTTTGCCAAATTCAACCCCACAGAGTTGATATTTTTATTGCACATTTAAAATCTTCAGATCGACCTGTTCAAAAAAAAGAAAAGTTGCCCTAATATTTTTATATTGACCATAATGTGACAAAGAAATTATTTTCTACAGCTATAGATGCATTGCTTATTCACGAATAATAAAAATAAAAATCAGAAAGAAACCTATGCTAATACAAGGAAAGCTTGTTAATTCACACCTCAATAATTCAAATTTTAGATAATGAGGTGGGAATTTCATCTGAAGCCACTAGGCACAGCATGTGTTATATTATATTGCACTGATTCTTCACACTCGTCATTTTACTTTTGTATACACTATCCTCATTGCTCAACACAATCTCAATGCTGCATTGTGAACTGTCCCAATTCTTTCTTTCTAACCCAACAGTCAACATGAAACTGTGACACACATTGTAGAAGTTTCGAGCATGTAGTCTCACGGCCTTTACGCTGTTAAGGGGGAACGCACCTTTTGAAGATCGAAAAATCGCGAAAAACTGTTTTTGAAAAACCGTATATTTTGGCTGTATGTATTACAAACAACCTTTCCTGTAAATATGAACGCCTAAAACATCGTAAAAGTACGTCAGATCGGGTAATAACGAGCAGCGGCAGCTGCTCCGCCGGTCAAACAAGCGCTGAAACAAGCCCAACTTCGAGCGAGCACCGTTCCCGCGCCGTTCAACCGATCAGCGCCAGCTTGGTTTTGTTTTGTTCGTGAATTCCTGCACATTTCTTTACCGCCCTCGGCGGTAGGGCTGGTGGCACGGCCGAAGCATGATTTGCTTATGATTGGGGGGCTCGCAGGGGTTTTCGAGTTTCCCGCGTCTCGACGCGCAGCTGCGATTGGACTAAGTGCGCGCTCCTCGAGAGGGTGGGGGAACGCGCGGCTGCTATTGGCACCTGTAATTGGCACCTGCAATTGGCACCTGCAATAGCGCGCAGCTGCCAATAGCAGCCGCGCGCGATGACGCGATGGCCTTCTTCGGGGCTCGCTCTGTGCGTCGTCCGAAGCGACTAGTGCTAGTGCCGCTAGCGCTTGCTTCGTTCTTTGCTGCCGTCATCACCGTCGTGCAGCCAGCCTTTGTGTGTACTGCTTCGCATTTCGTTATCGCTCGCGGCACTTCCTGAACTCTCCACCGTGTTTACGATATCGCATGCTGCCCGCGGACTAAGAAGTGTCATGTGCCTGCGATAGTTGTGTTATCGGACCCGCCGGTATTCAGGGTACACGTGTTCGGTGGGTTGGTGCGCTGAATCGTTATATAAACTTTGTTACCGTGGTCAAGTGCACCTCCAAAAACGACTATGACGGCCCTTTTCACAGCGAAGCAACCTCTGTATCGGTAAAGACGATTGCATTGACGGTGTCAGCGCTCGTATCCAGCGTGCGCCAGCGGCACGTGAATGCATAGTTGAAATGAGCTTGGCGTCTCGAATCAACCTCGGCGATCGCAACCCCGACTCGTAACAAAAAAAAGAAAGCCAGGAAAGGTGGCAAAGGATAGAAATCAATAAAAACGCATTTTTTTTAATCTACAGGGTCATTTCAGACCAAGATATGTGATCGAAACTTTCGAAGCCCAATATCTCGAAATGACTTTTTTGGCTGGTGATGCTGCTTAGTCGAGAGATATTTCTGGAACCATTCATCCGATTTCCATCAGTTTTTTTTTTTTTATTATGCACCTCAATAAACTTCCCAGGGCAAGACAAAGCCGTTTTTTCAATATGTGGTGTCTGTAATGTGTAATAATTAAAATTTAATTGATGAAAGCCTAATGCACAACACTAGATTCAGTGCTCTGCTAAAATTTTTTAGCAAAGAAATTTAGAAAAAGGGCTTTGTCTTGCCCTAAGGTACCCATCTAGGAAACTTCATAGTGAATTTCACAGTGCTAGCACATTTTCCAACTTCTACAGGCCCTGACTAAAGGACCCATGGGGACTACTTCGACACATACAGACTGTAACTTGGGAACCAGTTAACATAGCTGCATAAAACTTTGTGGTTAATCAAATGGCTTTGCTATTAATCTATCCTGAAAATTTCATCAAGATATCTCAACAAACAAAAAATTGCCCTTCGAAGGTAGCCTCCCCCCTTAAACATTACCAATAATAATAACAATGTTTCAGGAGAATTCCTCCGCCTCGGCTGAAGGGGCCCCTTCTGCTGCCTCCAGCACTGGTGCTGCGGCCACCCCCACTGGAGGAGCAGGAGGAGAGTCCGAGGACAAGGCAAAAGCGGCCAAGCTTGCCGAGGAGCCTTCCAAAGAGAGCCCTGCTGCTCCAGACCAGGAGTCCACGGAGGAACCCAAGGCACCGGAGACCGACCGTGACCGGCTTGTCAAGGACGCACAACTCTCCACGGCGGCTGCGGCAGCTCTGGGTGCAGCAGCTGTCAAGGCAAAGGTATTGTGCAGTGCTGCTTGTCATTGTAAGTTAATGCTTCTGAAGCATGCCTTCTTGTGCAAGAGAGTATTCTTGAATATTACCCGCGTGTTACGCACCATCCACACCTGCGACTGAGGTGTTAGCACACTGAAGCCTCGAAGCGACCGGTTGCGCAAAGTCGCACGTGGTGTCATCCTTGTTGAAGCGATTTTAAGGGGGGACGCGGCTTTCGTATCGCGCAAAACGGCAAAAAAATCGATTTTTTGAAAATCACATTTTCAGTTTCTGTAGCCCTTTTTCTATCTGATTCCAAAATATCTTCACCGAAGACCACCTAGAAGTGCTTTAAAAAATTAGTTGCGCGGGCTGAGGTGTCGGAAATTATTGTGGAGATCGCAAAAAAACAGTGCTTTTCAAAAAATTCTTGCTCCGCAACGGTACAACCGGGCGCCGCCATTTTGAGCTCGCCGTAAAGAGCATTTCTTCGTTTTCAAATTCCCCGCCTCAGCTGGCTCCTCGCTTTAAAAACAAGCGCACAAAAAGCACATCTCTGAAGGTCGTTTCGAGGCCTCCGATTGGCCGCGTCCGCCATGTTGCTCCAGCACGCCTCGTCATTGGTCCGATGCTCGCTCCGAGAGGACAGCCGTCTGCTGCTTACGCGTCGCGATGTTACCTGATGTTACGACTGTCGAAAATCGCGCTACTTAGTGACGCGTTCACTCGTTCTGTATGCACGGGTCGACGATAATTTAGAATATGATTACCCTGTAGTTTGACAGCTGCAAGCGGAAGCGCCGTCATCAGAGTACGAGAGACGGTAGCGTGCCGCGCTCGTCGCGAACATCGCAGATGCGCGTCTCGGGTAATTCAGCTTGTCAGCACTTCGTCCTCCGTGACGAAGAACTTCGCGGAACTACTATTTGTACTCGCGATCGAACATGACGTGCTTTGAAACATCGGGCACCGCGGCCACGCACACCGCGACCGAGCTTACTGCTCGGAGTCGTGGCTAGGCCTAACTCCGCTTACGGCGCTGGTTTACGAGACGAATCCGAACTTTGCGAGCACGAACATCGCACTAGCGGACAAGCCGCACTGTGCTTCGTCGCAAGCAACAAATCACATCGTCCGCTGGCTACTCGAAAGTGCGGATGGGCACTTTACGCATCGGCAGCGGACTCCCGGTCAAGCTCGTCGCGCATTGACCGCTCCGAGCAGTGGCTAGCAATTTCGCGCGTCGGCGCCGCAAAATGAGAGACCAAGTACGTTATGCGCCGATTTTTCGTCGCCGCGGCTGAGCACTGCGTATTGTCGCCGAATGCCGCCAGCCAGCATATCGTGCGCCGACTTCCCGGACCCCACGGCCGAGTACATCGGCTTGAAAGAAAGCGCTGGTGACGCAATTTAGGCACGCTTGGATTCGTGCTTGGTATCGCCGCTAGCTCTGATGAATCTTCTAAAATAACGAATGCCTCGCAAATTACCGTTTCCGCGACCGAGTGGATGATGAAACGCATCACAGGCGAGGTTTGCAAATGAGCGTGGCGTGTGTGAAGCAGGGAGTTGAATTTATATCTGACCAACTCGCGTTATTGAATAAACTGCTCAGATATTTGATCCCAGAAATGTTTGCAATAACTGTGTCAATTTTCATCAAAACCTACGAAGGAATAAGAAAGTTGGCACTGAATGCCACGTCCCCCACCTTAATTTTATTTAGAAGGCCACTGGAAAGAATGATTTCCGGTACGCATCCATTGTTTGTGATGGAGACAGTGATACTTTCCTCACTCTTTCTGAAGAAAGAACGTACAGATTTATTCCACTGGCTAAAGAAGACTGTATAAATCATGTCAAAGAGAGGATGGGTACAGCTCTCCAACACATGTGTCAAGAAGCAAGAAGGATCGACTAGGAGGATGGGGCAGCCTGACTCAAGACCTGATTAAAAGACTGACTGGTTGTTATGGCATGGCTATCCGTGACAACATTGGCCTGACGCAGGACTTGATCAAAAGGCTCACCAGCTATTATGGCCTAGCACTGCGAAGCAACACGGACATCAAAGACGTGAAGAAAGCAGTGATGGCCACCTTTCATAATGTTTCATCGACAGATGCAGAACCTTATCACGAGCTCTGTCCTTCCGGTGCCCGCAGCTGGTGCAGGCACCGTGCAGCAGAGGCAGAGGGGAAGCCACAACCTCCACACACGTATAACCTGCCCAACAAAGTTGTTGAAGCATTGCGGCCAGTGTACCAACGCCTGTCTGACCCTCAACTGCAGGCTCGTTGCAGTGGCAACAAGACACAAAATGCCGCTGAAAGCCTTCACTCGGTGATTTGGTCACTAATTTCTAAGCAGCAGCATGCCTCCCACTTCACTGTGGAAGTAGCAGTCCATGAGGCAGTTGCGAGGTACAATGCAGGCAACTTTCAAGCTTACACCAAGATTTGTGCTGCAATGGGTATGCAACCTGGGGCCCTTACCCTCCACAGGGCTGCTAAAAAGACGCTCAGCGAGCAAGGAAGTCATCGCACATGCATGAAGTGAAAGGGCAGAGACGCAAAAGGTTGCCTCTACACAAGGACACCAAGGACTACAGTGCTGGTGCGTTCTAACAAATGCAAACAACTTCGAAAACTTTGATAGGCTTTTTCTCACAAGTGTGTTTTGGACATTGTGCATTGCTCGTGGAAAGAGTAGCACTGGAATGACTGGACCGATTTTGATTCTGTTTCTTTTTCCTGAATCCCTGAACACTGCTTGTGGGTATGACATTCTTCAATTTCTTGTTTATGGCCCAGTTTTTTTTCTAGATCATGATTTGTCCATGACACTGTTTCTGACAATGTGTGTCAGCAGCCATGATGATCTCTAAAAAAAAAAAAGAGAATTTACTAAACAATTCTGAGAGTGTCATACCTTGTAGTCTTCTTTTGAGTAAAGATCAACACCATTTGCAGCTTCCTGGCATGTTTTGTTACAGCGCTAGGCTTTCCACGAGCAGACCATATAATTGGACCATGTAGCATGATGTAACCTGAGAACTACTCAAGGTATCATGATGAAACTGCATATTTCCCTATACGAGACACTTATTAGTATGCATGCCAAATTTCATTGCTCTAGGTCAACAAACAAAAAAGTTTTTTTTCAATGCCACCTCCCCCCTTAATGACATCAGAGTTCTTGGAGCACAATTTATCGATCTAAACAGATCCATTTAACTTTAGTGTCCCTTCACCACAATTCCTTGCCTGACATGATGCCTGTATAGAGTCTTTTGCAAAAAGTTTCAAGCACCAGAGTGGCTCTGTGGTAGAATACTGGAATGCCATGCAGAGGGCCCGGGTTCAAATTCCATCCAATCCTGGATATTTTTGCTCGTTTCATTTTCTCTTATTTCATGCTATAGTCGTTACGGAGGCCGGCGGCTGCGGTGGACAACTACCCCACTGCCATTGTGATCTAATAACAGCTTTCGCTGTAAAAAGAAACCTAATATACAATGATACCTTGTAGGGCTTATTAAACGGCTGAAATTACCTCATTTGATTCTATGATGATTGCACGTAGTCTTGCTTTTTTGGCCTTTTAAAGTTTTCATTGCTCATTCAGCTTTCCTCACTACTTCCGAAAGTTCGTTTGCTCAAATGAAACGATCAAATACTGTCCACATATTCATGGCAAAAAATTTGATAATGTGCAGAGTGCACTTCAAAACTATTTGCTAGAAAATTTGGTGGTGCAATCGTATACTCCTGCTCAGCTTGTGCTGAGGTAGCTGCATGATTTGCAATGCTTGCCACTCATGTATCCATGTGCATTCATATTGAACACCGTAGGATATCTATTATTCTTGTGATGTAAATGTAAATGATCTTGTATTTGCCGATGAATACTAACATTCATGGGAAATTTTGTGCTTTATACATCGGCAAGCATTTGTTCTTTAGGAAGCAAAACAGTGGGACTGCCAAATGTTCATGGCTCCTCTCACTGCACAATAGTTCAGGTGTGCTTAGCTGTTCAGCAGAATAGCTTAGCTGTGCCAAGAGAGATAGTTGTGGTATTTAAAACTGGGGAAGCCGCGTCACTTGCAACAATCCCCAATTGAACAAATTTGGAAAGCTGAAGCCCCTCTGAGTGAACAGGGCACGTTGCGAGCGCAACTTTGCCACGTTTATTGGTTATGGTGAGGGACCATATCCTGTGCTTATGCATTTTTGCTACTGCTTTTGTCTACCAACATGGGATGTTACTCGTATTGGTGACTCTGTTCGTGCAGAAGTTGTCTATGTGTAACAGTGTGAACATTCTAGCCCATATGATTGTACAGTAGAGCAGATGTGTTTCTACTTAAGGCTTTGAAATTGAAAAATTGTTGCAGGAAGTGACATCACCAAATAAGACAAGGTTTTTATTTAATGGAACTTCTCTTATGTTGTATACTGTCATTTTCTGCATGCTAAGTGTCACTGAAATGCCTAACACAAGTGGCCTCTGATAAGTACTACCTTACTGTGCTCCAGTGTGGCAGAAAAGTGTTTCTACAGAGTTGCCCGCATGATCAGACAGCTAGGTGTCACTACCAATGCAAAGTGCTTGAGATCTAATTTAGTGGTTGAAGATAAATTTGTATCTGTAATAACAGCAAACGCGAGCCATTTTTATTGCGATAGCAATTATATGGAAACTCGGCGGATTTTTGCCATCGCCGTCATGTCTTGTATATGTATGTATATATAAATAAAAGCTTTAAAGGGTGTAAAACCGTTTAAAGCTAGCACGGGAGGATAGGTTGGTGTAGCAGAATTGCTACATGGGATGTGTCATACAGGCATGTCCAACTCCAGTATTTGTCTTGTTCTTGCTGCGTAAAATTGCTGTCAGCATCTGTAACTTATCATAGTGCACCTTAGTGCAATCTTACCTTACATTACCTTAATGCACTATTGCTATGTGATCATGTTTATTCAAAAGACTTAAAATGTCTTGTAAAATTCTACAACTTATAGATTTCTCACTTCAATTTTATTGCAGGCCCTGCTTTAACAAGCACATCTTCCCAAACGAATCTCATGGATGCAAATGGCCAAGAAAATGCAAGCTTCAAGGCAAAAGCTTGTCTTCTTGAGCAAGAAATTAAGTGTTTGAGTGATAGGCTGACAAATATGGCGACAGAAAAACAAGAATTGGAGAAGAATCTGGCAGAAATTTGCACAGAAAAGTCGTCTCTGCAAGGAAGAATAGAGGATACTGAAGCAAAGTGTAGTGAACTTTTCCAGCAAGTACTACGTCATAAAGAAGAATGTGCAACCAAGCATGCACAAGTGGAGCAATTGGTTTGTGAAAATGATGTGCTGAAAAACGAAGCACAGTCACTGATTGATTGCAAGCAAGAGCTGAATGAAATCATGGACCAGATGAAGGCAGAGAAGCAAGAATTGGAAAAGACGTTGTCAGAAACTTGCAAAGAGAAGTCTTCTCTGGAAGCACATGTTGAGAACTTGGATGCCAAGCAAACTGAACTTCATGATGAGCTTGTATGCAAAAAACAAGAAAACACTGCCCTGCAGGCTCAAGTTGAACAGTTTGTCCTTGAAAATGAAATGCTGAAGACCGAAGCACAATCGTTGACTGATTCTAAGAAAGAGCTGAACACAATAATGGAGCAGCTGAAGGCAGAAAAGCAAGAGTTGGAGGAGACGTTGGCAGAAACTTGCAAAGAGAGGTCTTCTCTGCAGGTAAGCATTGCGAACCTCGAGGCCAAGCAAGCTGAACTTTATGACGAGCTTGTATGCAAGAAACAAGAAAACACTGCTCTGCAGGCTCAAGTTGAACAGTTTGGCCTTGAAAATGAAATGCTGAAGACCGAAGCACAGTCATTGACTGATTGCAAGAAAGAGCTGAACACAGTGGTGGAGCAGCTGAAAGCAGAGAAGCAAGAATTGGAGGACACATTGGCAGAAACTTGCAAAGAGAGGTCTTCTCTGCAGGTAAGCATTGTGAACCTCGAGGCCACGCAAGCTGAACTTCACGACAAGCTTGTATGCAAGAAAAAAGAAAACACTGCCCTGCAGTGTCAAGTTGATCAATTTGCTCTTGAAAATGAAATGCTGAAGAACGAAGCACAGTCATTGACTTATTGCAAGAAAGAGCTGGATGCAATCGTGGAGCAGATGAAGGCAGAGAAGCAAGAATTGGAGAAGGAGTTTGCAGAAACTTGCAAAGAGAGGTCTTCTCTGCAAGTAAGCATTGAGGACTTCGAGGCCAAGCAAGCTGAACTTCATAATGAGCTTGTATGCAAAAAACAAGAAAACACTGCCCTGCAGGCTCAAATTGAGCAATTTGTTCTTGAAAATAAAGTGCTGAAGAATGAAGCACAGTCATTGACTGATTGCAAGAAAGAACTGGATGCAATCTTGGAGCAGATGAAGGCAGAGAAGCAAGAATTGGAGGAGACGTTTGCAGAAACTTGCAAAGAGAAGTCTTCTCTGCAAGTAAGCATTGAGAACCTTGAGGCCAAGCAAGCTGAACTTCATAATGAGCTTGTATGCAAAAAACACGAAAACACTGCGCTGCAGGCTCAAGTTGAACAGTTTGGGCTTGAAAATGAAATGCTGAAGACCGAAGCACAGTCGTTGACTGATTGCAAGAAAGAGCTGACCACAATCATGGAGCAGCTGAAAGCAGAAAAGCAAGAATTAGAGGAGACGTTGGCAGAAACTTGCAAAGAGAGGTCTTCTCTGCAGGTAAGCATTGTGAACCTCGAGGCCACGCAAGCTGAACTTCACGACAAGCTTGTATGCAAGAAAAAGAAAACACTGCCCTGCAGTGTCAAGTTGATCAATTTGCTCTTGAAAATGAAATGCTGAAGAACGAAGCACAGTCATTGACTGATTGCAAGATAGAGCTGGATACAATCTTGGAGCAGGTGAAGGCAGAGAAGCAAAAATTGGAGAAGGAGTTTGCAGAAACTTGCAAAGAGAGGTCTTCTCTGCAAGTAAGCATTGAGGACTTCGAGGCCAAGCAAGCTGAACTTCATAATGAGCTTGTATGCAAGAAACAAGAAAACACTGCCCTGCAGGCTCAAATTGAGCAATTTGTTCTTGAAAATGAAATGCTGAAGAACGAAGCACAGTCATTGACTGATTGCAAGAAAGAACTGAATGCAATTGTGGAGCAAATGAAGAAAGAGAAGCAAGAATTGGAGAAAAAGTTTGCTGAAACTTGCAAAGAGAAGTCTTCTCTGCAGATAAGTGTTGAGAACCTTGAGGCCAAGCAAGCTGAACTTCATGACGAGCTTGTATGCAAGGAACAGGAAAACACTGCCATGCAGGCTCAACTTGAACGCTGGGTCCTTGAAAACGAAATGCTGAAGAACGAAGCACACTCATTGACTGATTGCAAGCAAGAGCTTAATGCAATCGTGGAGCAGATGAAGGCAGAGAGGCAAGAATTGGAGAAGGAGCTGGCAGAAACTTGCACAGAGAAGTCCTCTCTGGAAGCAAACATTGGGAACTTTGAAGCCAAGTGTACTGAACTTCATCATGAGCTCCTATGTAAGAAACAAGAAAACACTGCCATGCAGACTCAAATTGAACAATTGGTCTTAGAAAACGAAGTGCTGAAAAACGAAGCACAGTCACTGACTGGTTGCAAGCAAGAGCTCATTGCAGCAGTCGACCAGATGAGGGCAGATCAGCTAGAATTGGAGGAAAAGATGGCGCAAACGTGTGAAGAAAAGTCTTCTCTGGAAGTAAGGACTGAGAACCTTGAGGCCGAGCTTTCTCAACTCCATCATGAGCTCCTATGCCATAAACAGGAAAACACGGCCATGCAGACACAAGTTGAACAATTGGTCCTTGAAAATAATCTGTTGAAAAGGGAGACACAGTCCCTTGATAACTGTAAGCAAGAGCTCAGTGCACTTAGTAGTACACTCTCTCATGTGAAATTGGAAAAAGAAGACATTGAAAAGAAGGTTGCAGAGGTGCATTTGGAGAAAATAACAGTAGAAAAAAGGCTGGAAGACCTTACAACCAACTTTCACAAGCTTCACCATGAATCCATGCAACATCAGAAGGAGAAATCAGTGCTGAACACAAAATTGAACAAAGTTTGGGAAAAAAATGAAGCCCTGCGGTCAGAACTTGATGAAGCTCACTGTGAAGTGGCTGAGCTTAAGTCTTCAGTGGCCCATCTGCATAATGAAATTTCCATTCATGAGCAGCTGAAGCAGGACATGCTAAAGCAACTTGAGGACTTTGGAGATATACTATTACTCAAAACAAGCCTGGAAGAGAAACTCTCTTCAGCACTTGTTGAAGTTGACAGCCTTCGGAGTAGCAACATGGAATTTGCCAGGGAAATGACTGCACTGGAGGATGCAAATAGGACAGCAAGAAATGATATTGCTAAGCTGCTGAAAGAAAGAGAACAACTTGAAGAATTCATTCAGTCATGCCATGAAATTAGGAAAGGATTAGAAGTCAAGCTTTCAGATGCCACACACAACCTTGATATCTGGAAGGAAAAGGCAGAAGCTTTGTCTTGTGAAAATCTTCGCCAACATGAAATGCTGACAGACTATACTCGGCAGCTTGAAGCTGCTGTGCTTCGTGCAGACAAGTACAAATGTGTGTGCAGTGAACTTGACAGACAGAAGAGGGAGTTACGTGACCAACTGAAGCAGCTGTCAGAAGAACTAACACAAGTCAAGGACGAGTGAGTTAATTTTTGTTTTTTCTTTTTGCTTGTAGTTTGCTTAGCTGTATTTATGGTGTGCCTGGCAGAGAACAAATAATTTGCTTGCAGTTGTGCTTAAGTTTTAAATGATTTAGCATCCAGAACAAACCTTTCACAGACATTTCTGCAGGTGGTTGAATTTTATGTTGGAAAAAAAAAAAGATGCCATCTTAAATCTTTGACATGCAATGCCATTTACTGTAATGTTGTTTTCCTAGATGAGACACCAACACAACAGTGGGCTTACCAACTAGTTTGCTGGTTAGCATAAAAATACCCATGAATGTGAGAATGTTTGTGCTGAAAGGCTTCACTGTAGACGTGCTTGCGCATCAAGTGCACCTTGCAGCTGTAGCGGCGGTGTCCTCAAGCGGGAGTCAACTCTCGTACTTGAGTTGAGATTTCCAGTCTTTTCGAAACACGCATTCCCATTATTTTCGCTGTTCGATGAATTTGTGCTCGTGATGTAAGCAAAGGACGCACGTAACCGTTGATGCTAATTTTCGCTCTGATTCAATAATTGGTATACTTGAAGGGATCTTGCTTCGAGTTGTTATGGGCATGAGAGAGAATGGGGTTGACAAATAGCGTATGTTTCAGTGATTGACGACAAATAACTATCGCAGTTGTTGGATTGGTGCTTATAAAATGCCAAAAAAAAATTGTGGTACGATTGCCAAAAAAACCAGCCAGTGACGGCCGGTCTTAGGTCTGAACCGGTAACAGGCCCACTGTCCAATAAACCAGCTGGGTTAGTCTAAAACTGGGCATGTGACAACCCTAATCTTTGTTTGTGGATTGGTGCATTGGCATGGCATGCCTTAATGATGAACAGCCTAGGGAAAGCTTTTGCACTTGCTATGCATGTGAAAAAAGAACCTTGATAAAAAAAAAAGTCATGGGTAGAGAACTCATTTTGGGCATAAATTTTGTTGATACTTATTATGCTGAGGTGCAGGAGGCCTTAGATGTAACAATTGAATCAGCTTAAAAGTGCAAATGCGCTACTGTGGTCTCTTTCACGTCTAGGTGTATTGATCTGGTGTCTGATCCTCCTCATCGCTCATTTTCTTTCCAGCTAAGGTAGATAATGGATAAAAATGCGAAAGCATTGCTGTGCTGGTGCATGCAAGTGGGAGTTGCTACCAAAAGTGCCCATGTCTCTTTTAAAGTGTTGTCCCCTCCTGGTCTTTGTCACAAACATTAATCTATCTGACACCATCATATTCTTTTTTCACTGACAGCTTACCACTTGTGCGTGCTTACCCTAAGCTCCCTACGGACAGGCATAGAATGCATTTAGTGCAGGAACCACTAACATTGTGCACCAAAATATGGTGAAATTATGCATTCATTGCACTAGTACTTGCAAATACTTGCTTTATCACAGGTGAAACTTGCCTCTTCAAATGTTTTTGCCAAAGTTGCATGCCCTGTGTTATCAAGTAAATAGGAATATTTGATCCCATTAATGTTTAACAGTGCGGAAACAAGGATGAAGGAGAGTAACTAACACGACAGGCAGAGCAATTAACACTTATTAAGTATGTGGATTTAATTAGATTTGTACAGTGAGCAAAATTTCATGTTCACATGAGCCCTTTGTGGGTGGGTACATGTTGCTACAATTCAATCGACTATCATTTATATAACTTTGCTTCCTCAACCACCCTTGTCACCACGAATGTTTTTACGAAATATAACCAAGTACTTAACGGGAGATGTGGGTCTTAAAAAATGTTTTTTAACAGTTGGGTGAACTGAAATTTAATATGCTTAGTTTTTTCTGCAGATTTCAAATCTCGAAGTAGACATGCAGACAAGATATGCAATTTCTAAAATGAATTTAGCATATTTCTTAGGGGGCTTTTCAACAACTTGCTTTGTCAAAAACAAAATATGTGGAAACATTGCCAGGTAGGTGGCCTTGCAGGTGATGCTATTTTCTTATAAATTGTTTGTCAAATTATAATTCTCTATAAGCATAAATATTATGCAGCAAAAATTTTTTCACTTGTTTGCTTGTGTTTATTTTGAATCTGAAGTTGGTTGAAATCAATAAAATCAGCATCACCAGCTAAACCAGCTCTCTGGCAATCTTGCCATATACTTTGTTTTTGCATTGAACAAAGCAAAGTTGCCAAAAAGTGCTGTAAGAAATATGCTAAATACGTATTTTATCAATTGCGTATATTTTGGTCTAATGCAACTGTTAAAAATCTAGTTTGAGATTTTCGAACTTTCAGCAAGAACTGAATAAGTGTATTAAATTTCATCCAGTTCACCCAACCAATAAAAAAATATTAAGACCTACGTCTCCCCTTAAAAAATTGTTTCTACTCATATGCTCATTTTCTTGCTAGTGCTTGTGTAGTACCAGGCTGACTGAGAACAGTCTCTCAGCTTGCTTATTAGTTATGTTAATTAGCTCACTTCTTTAGTATATTGGCCCATGATTTGCATTTGCAGAAAGTTTCAACAATTCTGCTCCCCTAAAGCTTGTAGTCCATGAAAGCTACATGGTTAGCTAGGCAGTGACATTGTGGCAGTTGGGAAAAGATTCAAGTTGTTTGTCACATTACAAATGGGCTATTTTCAGCTGCCAAATAACTTAGTGGATGTTGCTGAGGCATATGAAAATGAAGCTACTTGAAGGGGCCCTGCAACACTTTTTCAGCATGGTCAGAAAACATTGCCGATCAGTGGTTGAGGCTCCTGAGAACACGCGAGCCAAACATTATAGCGCAGCACGCGACCTGGAATTTACAATTAATTCTCAGTCAGCTATAAATAGTTCCCTCTTCTCTCGACAAATGATGCCATAAACCCAAAGTCAACGGCCATTAGCTGATTTGGGCATCGTGAGCTGCATAGTTACTGTGGCCGCCATGGGATGCCGCCACATGCCCGCCCGCGCGCTCACGATCACAATGAAAGCTTGCACTAAAAATTTGGCGAAGCTTGCACTAAGTCGCACAAGGCTTGAAACAGCAAAACGCGATGATTCTGAAGTCTAATCTGGTTGCTTCTAGGTTGTTGCTAAGCTTTAGCTAGGTTAGTCACGACACAGATGTCCAAACTCCAGAACCGAGCGTTCGCACTTCTCGTAGATCTATGGGCACGTCGCCATTGGCATAGGGCTTCCATCGCTTCGGGCTCTTCTCGCAGCCACCATTGCCTTTCCTGTTCTCTAGTACGGCAGCTTCACGCTAGTCGTGCCAAGTCTTTCTATCTTTTTATGTCTTTATGCCCATTATTTCTCTCTCTCTCTTAGTGAACCATTGGTGAGTAGTGGGATTACCTCCTCCTCATGCTCACTTCCCTTTCTCACCCCCTTGCTACACTATACTAAGCTCTGTTAGTGTGCCTGGATAGCAGAGTGGTTAGGCCGCTCGCCTTCGGATCAGCGGCATGCAGGTTCGAATCCCACCACGTGAAGAATTTTTTTCGGCAAGAATTTTTCTTTCTCTTTATATCTTTCTTTCCGTCTCTATGTTTGTTTGTTTCTTTCTTTCTTTCTTTCTTTCTTTCTTTCTCTCTCTCTCTCTCTGTACTCATTCTCAGGGTTATCACAGGCCACGCCATAGTGGTGAGTAGTGGGATGTACCCTAATTCTGTGGCACATACCCGTTCATGATGATGATAGTTTTCTGATAGGCTGCACATTATGGCTAGCTTAAACAGCTTCGCTGTTAAAGAAAAGAAAGTGCTGAAGGACATGACACACGCTGATGAAGGGACGAGTCTTCTTGTCTCCTTGTCATCCCTCCTCCCTGCGTAGCTTTCAGTGCACTCACTGGCACGAAGGGAGAGAGAAAGCGCTTGAAGCGTGCGAAAAATTCCTGTAACACCACTCATACTTGACGGATTCTAAAAATTTTTCTGGCAGTCGATTCATGAGGCCATAAGATCTTTTAATGAAGCCATTCGATGAATACTTGGAATGGTTCAGGGGCCCTTTCATATTACTCTGGCATGGTGTTGCAGAAAAGGTGCTTTGTGCAATTTGCATGTACCAATAGTTAGGCCTGGATTGCATATGAATATCTAAAGAGCAGTTAAAGGGGTCATCAACCACTTTTCCAAGTAATGATCTAATGACTTCATTATCGGAGTTTACTGCCTCCCGAATCGATTCCACAAAAATTTCTTGAACCCATCAAAAATGAGCAGAATTACGGGGGTCTGGCGCACTCTCTCAGCGCTTTCTTTCTTTTCTCATCCCGACGAGCGCACTGGAAGCTACACAGGGGGGGGGTGGCACGGGGGAAAGAAGTTACGTCAGCGCGTGTCATGAAACGCAATCGCTCTTTCGCTGTGATTTGCGTGCACAAGTGTGGCTTCCGTGTAAAGTTAGCGGACTGAGGAGTGCGGCACTGGCAAGTGGCGGCACCCCGTGGCAAGAAGCGCATCTGATCCGAACGCCACTCTCGATTTATGCCGGCTATCGGCCAATGAGGATACTATGTTTCTTGCGCGACATCAACTGACAGGCGCCCCGCCCACCGAAAAGAGTGAGAACCGGCCTCTGTTTGAATAGAAGCCGCCTGAGAAAACAGCAACTTCGCGCTCCGCTTGTAGCCTTTACACGGCGCGCACGACTGCAATATTTGGCTGAGCAGTTCATGCCATGTCAGCTTTCCGCAGGATGTGTTTTTTCAACAAGCCCAAGGGGTGCTTCATGACCCCTTTAAGAACAGCCACCTACACTAATGGAGAAGACGCTGGACAAGTGATAGTGACCTTTCTGCATGCAGCTAAACAAATGAATGAAATGCGTAAGACAGCCATCTAGTGCAGTTGTGATTAAGTTACAAATGGTCGATTTGTATTTGTCGAATGATAGTGTTTTATATATCGATCAGAAATGATGTGTCCCATTAATAAAACGGAACTCAAATCTGGTGACCTTTATACAGGGCCGTGCAATCTGGGGTGTAATGAGAGGTGTGTTGGGTCTGGTCAATTGAATGCCAGTTCATTGGCAGACAAGAACACTTTTGCCCCTTCTTAGTGACTCAAACGTTTGGAGGATAGTTAGGTGTGAGAATGTAGCACCAAACTCATTCTGCATCATCATAGGTTATTTCCATGCCAGTTTGTTATAGTAGTTCCTTATAGGAGGATTACTGACTTGCATGTGAGAACAGGTCTTTTTCCCAACATGTCACTCAGTCGCCCACATATCATGCTCATATTTGCGTTTTACATACAATGCGTTCCTAAATAGTCCTCTAAAATACTTAAAGGGACCGACAACCAATTTTTATGGTGCCTATTTTCTTTAGTGCAATGGAAAGCTTACCACTGAGAGCGTCTAATCACGAATAGGTAAGATGGAAAATGCCGTGAAACATTTGTAATCAGACTTTTTCTTTCTGTGGTGAATATGAAGTCATATACACAAGGGACAACACATGCTGCAAAACAGTGAGCGTGAGGGTGGTTCGTGTTCGAGCGCGGTGGGTTGCTGCGCATGCGTGCACTCCGTGCACATGCGCCGCGGCTCGACATGTTCCACTGGCTACCGTGAAGGCAGCGCTGCTTCTCACCGTGCAACTCCTCTTACCTCGTAAGCAGCACGAAATAGAGTGGGAATAGATGATAATATGCATGCTCTAATTTTCAGGACTAATTATGGCACGCATGACAGCATCATACTACGCGACTACTACAGCAAAGTGATAGACTCCATAACCCAGCTTCAAGGCTCTTCCGCTAGGCTACGCGACATGCCGGTGTTTGGTTTCTCTTAAACACTATTTAAAAATACAAATCCTACTCACAACGCGAAAATGATGCTGGAATCTGTCACTATATTTCATGGTCTTTTCATTTCTACCAGGATCTATTCGCATGTTCTGGCCAGTTGTCGGTCCCTTTAATGCTAGCAATCGGTGTTCAAAGCAAAGCTTATACAAGTTAACAGGCTTGTTTCCCAGCCATGGTGCCTGCATTCACGTGTAAGCACAATGCAAAAAGGCTTGTCTGGTTAATTGTCACTGCATGGCAAAGAATGCCCATCTAGTGAAAATCAAAATTTTATTCAAGGCACTCAACTAGAAGCAGCACTGGTAGACCAGCTGTTGCATTAGTGCATAAAACATGTCTAGTCTACTTAAAGTGAAAAAAAAAATAAGTGTGTATAAGGGCTGTTTGCACTTGACATGAAGCTGGCAAGTCTTCAGTAGCTAATGCGAGACTTTTTTTGTGCTGCTCAGGATGCAGGTGGCTGCAGAGTTTTACGAGATGATGGTGTCTAGGCTATCGTGGTGGCTGTCTTTAGACCATTTTCTTTCTTCAAATTGGGACATTCACGCAAGGTATTTGCGTGTTATGTACTGCAACAGTGAAGGTCACACTGCTTACCATTATCTAACCACCTGAATGTCCAAACTACTCGTGCCCCTGTGTGTATATGTGTGCGTGTGCCAGTTTGCATGGCATTTGTGTCAGTGTAAGCTCATCCTCACACACACGCTTCTACCTTTTGCTTTTTGATCTCCCTCTTTGCAGCAAATTTTTGCATTGCAAGCGTGGGACACACTAGCTTTTCTTCTATGTTTCGTGGGCAAAGTGTGTGTCAACCATCACTTTTTTTTTTTTAATTTTATTTTCAGGCAAATAAGCAACTTAACTGAGCAGCTCAACTCCATGGCAGCTGATGCTGAGAGGTCAGTTTTCAGTTATTTCACTCTCTTACTCGACACTTCAAATAGGTAATAATGAAATTTTATTGTAATATGGCCCCAGCCTTGCTCCTGTTGATTGGTTCATGTTCTGTCTATATTTGGTTATACCAGAGGCAAAAACAAAGGAGTGGGAGAAAGGAAAATCATTACTGGGATTGAGGGGGAACCATAGCGGACACCAACTTCAGGTACCATAGCCATTGCGGCTGCATTCTGATGGAGCAAAATGCAAAAATGCTTGTGTACCGCTCTTTGAATGTAGATTGAAGAACCCAAAATGGGCCAAAAAAAAAAAGAGCCCTCCACTTCATGGGTGTTAAGTTTAACATTGGGCATCATTTTCAGAAAGTACTACATAGGTTATTTTAGCCATCCCCAATTATTTTTTTGGTGCACTGTATGATCAGAATTAGTGCTTTATTACTTGATATATACACCTCCCATTTGGCACTGCTACACAACTGGAAGTAGCTGGTACTCCATATATGTTTATATAGAATAACTGTGGTAAACATTACATGTTATGTAAAGGGACAGCCGATCAGGCATTTTTATGTACTATGGTGGAAATTCAGTGTTTTGATATTTGCACCCATTGAGTATTACTGCTCTTGTTTGCAGATGGAAGGCAAACTTTGAGGCTCTGCAGATGAGAGTTGCACCATTCCAGGTATGCAAGATGAAAATCTCAGTTCAAAAACTCAGTTCTGTGTGTCATTTTCATGCAAAATAACGGGAATCTCTGCAGATACCAACTGAGCCAACTTGCTTAGTTTGAGGTTGCTTGTCCAATGTCGGGCTACAGTGGTCACATTATTGCGGTTGTAAAATGAAAGCATTATTTCTATACCATGCTTTGGGTGTAAATTAAAGGCCAACTCCGGCGATTTTTCGAGGTCCATGGATCTCAATAAAATTCGCTGGGTACGTTCCTTTTCACGTTCCCGTTATTTATGCCAAATTGCAAGCTGGATACATACGCAGATTCATTGCAAATGAATTTTATTGATTGCCCCGACTCTCGCCACCTCGCTTCCCAGAATTATTGGCAACATTGTGTGCGTGACGTCATTTTTGTTAAAGCGGAAGTGACGGAACCGAGGGGCCCCTAGAGCGTCTGCTATCTACAAGGCAACAATCGTGTGTGTTTGGCGAGCGCTTCGTAGGCTGGGCATGTGAATTTCAGTTCCTTGGGGTAATGCGTGCTATGGGTGGCAAGTGGTGTCGCGTTGTGGGCTGCACACGATTCCCCGTTGGCAGTCACGAAACACTCGCACCTAACGATTACCCTGCGTCTCTATATTAGAGTGTTTTAGCTAGCAATGCCGGTTTACCGCACGGAAAGTACGGTAATACCGTACCAGCTAAAGAATGCACATGCATGAACATCACCGAAACACTTTCCGTAACATATACAGTGTGCACCGTGACCTGGCCTATCAGTATACGGTGAGCTGCACATCGTGCGAAACAGCGTAACCTAATCTAGTAACGTTGGTGCGAAAGGTGGTTCATACTTGGCTTATATTAAGTTCCTTCGGCTGTACCAACGCGATGTTGAACGCCGCTATTGCCAAATTTATGCACTCTTCCCATAGCAATATTAAGAAGCTTTAGTTAGTCCGCGAACTTCTCAGCCATAGCATTTTACCCGATCACGGCCTCACAAACTTGAGCTGCCTTGACAGCTGGTGCCATCTGGCGGTGGAATGCGCAACCAGTCAAGCAAAGAGCTAAACAGGTGTGTTCCAGTTCATCGAAGAGGAATGGCCATTATAGTTGTCCTCCAAATGCGTCGGAATCGCAGCTGTCATTTTCCGACAGCTCAGCTTGTGCACGTGACACGGTCAGTCACACACAAGATTTCCGACGGAGTCACCTTTCAACTGAGCGTCTGCTCTTCGCAGCTTTCATACTACGCGCTGGCGGGACCGGCATGCCTTGCATGATTTCCGGTTTTGCCCCCACTTATACATCACGCGAAGACAGTATGCTTGGTTGGGTTTCGGTGTCGGTGTCGCGCTTTTTTGCTTATTTAAAATTATTCTCTAATTTGCCGAGCATTTCTGCTATCGGGCCCGTGGCAGGACCGTCTCAGGAACATAAAAGCACCATTACTTTGACATGGCCAAAATATCGCCGGAGTTGGCCTTTAACACATTCATTGTATCATGGGCCACAATGGGTCGCCAGAAGGCCACAACCTGTGTTCCTTCAGTGCAGTGGCCAAATTACAGGCGCTGAATCTAAAGCAATAACCAGAGCATTTGTTTACATCAGAAGGTACGGCAACTGCTTGTTGTCTGTTTAAATATAATGCAAGCTGCACATCAATGTCATCAAGTAAGGTCAGGATGTAGTAAAACAAGCAGATTTTGTGTAAGGACCAGCACCTTCCGGAGTTGCGCTGGTGGGAGTGACCTGAGATGTTCTTAAAGGGGTATTCAAACGGGGGACAAATCCTCGGTGGATAAAGGCGGAGCCTAGTGACGTCAGCTCACGAGGAGAAGTCTCCACAAATGTCTCCCACTCACACGGACGAGGTGAACGGAGAGGGAGACCAGTGTTACTAGACTACTCTGATGGCTTGTACCACCCGTTTGACGAGCTACTGACGATGAGCTGCAGACGACCATGTAGCTGCAGACTGGACACCCACTGCCGCTCTCTGCAGGAGCAATTGCAACGATGTGGCCAAACAGGAGCCCGAAATTCCGCCATATCCCCCACCGCCGGGGGATCGTTTGTCCTGTCGGGGAAAAGGTCCCCGTCTCCTCCGAGGAGTCGCGGGGGGGTTCGCGCCTACTCACTAATCTGTGACGTCGCAGTCATGTGATCCGCAATCCCCCCACCCCCGCCGATTTCTCCCTCATGTGAATACCCCTTAAACAGTAAGCAGTAGTTCAGTAACGTAGCTTTCTGAACGAGTTGGTTCATAGTAATTGGAAGATGAAACCAGCGAAATCCACACGAAGACAGCGAAGAAGAACCAGAACAACCAGCGCTTGTCCTGTCTGGTTGTTCTTCTTCGCTGTCTTGGTGTGGTTTTTCGCTGGTTAATTAGTAAACAGTAGACTGCGTACTATACAGGGTGCCCTAGTGATTTCTAGCCAGAGTTTGAAAATACGCCTGCATACTTTATGACGACGCAGCTAAATGCATGTTGCTGACTATTGTGTGGGTGGAGTAAGTCATACTATTTTTTTGTGTGTGCTTAATTGCTTAATTAGGCAAGATTAATTAACTTCTAAAGCAACAAAGCTGGGCAAAAAAATTCCTCTTAGAAAGTTCTATATAGGTTTGCAAAATGTCCGATTAGACAGTTTCTAACTTTATATCTATTATATTAGTGTGTTTCTGCTTCCTGCAGATGCCCGCGAAATTTTTTTTAAAATACCACGTGACAAACCTGTTGCTTGTGACAGCTCAAGCAATAACAGCTGCATCTGCGTATCATTGTCATGAACAGTCACAACAGAAGCATATTTGTACGCGGAACGTTGGGGAGCACAGCAATCACAGCACGCAAGCAGGCATGTCACGTGGTTTTCTACTTTTTTTTTTTTCACGGGCACCTGCAGTGAGCAGAAAAACTAGAAGAAATACTTAAGGGGCCACGACACCCAATTTTCGATCATAATCTGTGTTATGTGGATTAATACTTGTGCATTCACAAATAAGCTGGCGAAATTTTAGAGAATTTGGTCGAGCACTTAATTTATAATCGAATATTTTTATAAACACGCGAGCGGCCTGAGAGTCGGGCAACAGAGGTGCACTCACGAGCCGTGATGTAACAAGCAGCTAGCTGTGCAAGCGTCCGCATTGCGGCGAACGATATTGTTCTGTGGTCAGCTGCACGTGATATCGAGATATTTCAGCTTTCTTCAGCTTGGCGCTGAAGTTGAACAATTTGCAGCAGCTGAAACTGGTAGAAGACGACGGCTCTGTTCCGTGCTGCACATGACATCACACGTGCCATGGAAAAATCGCGGTCGGCGGCGGTGTGCGGGGTTTACAGCCGTCGACTTCTAGGGCTTGTTTTGCACTAAAATAGTCTTTTGCGGCCCACTTTTGAAATCTCTATAGGCACAAAAGACTCTCTACTTATAGTTTTCGCTGTAAACCAAAAATCTTTGGGCGACCGTATCATGGCCCCTTTAAAGGCCAACTCCGGCGATTTTTCGAGGTCCATGGATCTCAATAAAATTTGCTGGGTACGTTCCTTTTCACGTTCCCGTTATATATGCCAAATTACAAGCTGGAGACATACGCAGATTCATTGCAAATGAATTTTATTGATTGCCCCGACTCTCCCCACCTCGCTTCCCAAAATTATTGGCAATATTGGGTGCGTGACGTCATTTTTGTTAAGCGGAAGTGACGGAACCGAGGGGCCCCTAGAGCGTCTGCTATCCGCAAGGCAACAATCCTGAGTGTTTGGCGAGCGCTTCTTTGGCTGGGCGTGTGATTTTCAGTTCCTTGTGGTAATGTGTGCGATGGGTGGCAAGTGGTGTCGCGTTGTGGGCTGCACACGATTCCCCGTTGGCAGTCACGATACACTCGCACCTAACGATTACCCTGCGTCTCTATATTAGAGTGTTTTAGCTAGCAATGCCGGTTTACCGCACGGAAAGTACGGTAATACCGTACCGGCTAAAGAATCTACATGCGCGAACACCACGGAAACACTTCCCGTAGCATATACAGGGTGCACCGTGACCGGGCCTATCGGTATACTGTGAGCTGCGCATCGTGCGAAACAATGTAACCTAATGGTGCGAAAGGTGGCTCATACTTGGCTTACATTAAATTCCTTCGGCCGTACCAACGCGATGTTGAACGCCGCTATTGCCAGACTTATGCATTCTTCCCATAGCAATATTAAGAAGCTTTAGTTAGTCCGCGAACTTCTCAGCGATAGCATTTTACCCAATCACGGCCGCACAGACTTGAGCTCCCTGGACAGGTGGTGCCATCTGGCGGTGAAATGTGCAACCAGGCAAGCAAAGAGCTAAACAGGTGTGTTCCACTTCATCGAAGAGGAATGACCATTACAGTTGGCCTCCAAATGCGTCGGAATCACAGCTGTCGTTTTCTGACAGCTCAGCTTGTGCACGTGACACGGTCAGTCACACACAAGATTTTCGACGGAGTCACCTTTCAAATGAGCGTCTGCTCTTCGCCGCTTTCGCAGCTTTCATACTACGCGCTGGCGGGACCGGCATGCCTTGCATGATTTCCGGTTTTGTAACCACTTATACGTCACGCGAAGACAGTATGCTCGGTTGGGTTTCGGTTTCGGTGTTGCGCTTTTTTGCTTATTTAAAATTATTCTCCAATTTGCCGAGTGTTTCTGCTATCGGACCGGTGACAGGAGCGTCTCAGGAATATAAAAGCACCATTACTTTGACACGGCCAAAAAATCGCCGGAGTTGGCCTTTAACAGTTATGAAGTCTGCTGTCTAACCTCTCATTTTGCAAACCGATCTGCTACTTACTAATTGGAATTCATTGCCCAGCTCGTTGCTTTGAAAGTTAGTGAATTATTCTTGCCTAATTAAGCAATTAAGCAGAACACAAAAAATCACAGCTGTCGTTTTCTGACAGCTCAGCTTGTGCACGTGACACGGTCAGTCACACACAAGATTTTCGACGGAGTCACCTTTCAAATGAGCGTCTGCTCTTCGCCGCTTTCGCAGCTTTCATACTACGCGCTGGCGGGACCGGCATGCCTTGCATGATTTCCGGTTTTGTAACCACTTATACGTCACGCGAAGACAGTATGCTCGGTTGGGTTTCGGTTTCGGTGTTGCGCTTTTTTGCTTATTTAAAATTATTCTCCAATTTGCCTATCAGCGAAACGTCGTCGCGTAGCATTTCATCGACCTGTTTCTTCATATAACTCGAACAGGCCGTCTGGTGTTATTTCTCGGTCAGCTAAGCCACGATAGCATAGGACGTGTCCGTTCTTCAGCACTGTGTAAGCCTCCTGTGGCCAGAGGAATATGACATCCCACCAGTATTGACAGGAGAAGTAAAGAAAGCCCTAAAGGGAATGCAAAGAGGCAAAGCAGCTGGTGAGGATCAGGTAACATCAGACCTGTTGAAAGACGGTGGAGAGATTATGTTAGAGAAACTGGCCACCCTGTATACGAAGTGCCTCTCGACGGGGAGGATACCAGAATCTTGGAAGAATGCCAACATCATCTTGATCCATAAGAAAGGGGACGTCAAGGACCTGAAAAATTACAGGCCCATAAGCTTACTGTCCGTTGTCTACAAGCTATTTACAAAAGTAATTGCTAACAGAATTAATACGACATTAGATTTCAATCAACCAAGGGACCAGGCAGGATTTCGTACAGGATTCTCAACAATAGACCATATTCATACTATCAATCAGGTGATAGAGAAATGCGCGGAATACAACCAACCCCTATACATAGCCTTCATAGATTACGAGAAGGCATTTGATTCGGTGGAGACATCAGCAGTCATGCAAGCACTGCGGAATCAAGGCATCGACGAAGCCTATATAAACATAATGGAAGAAATCTACAGCGGATCCACAGCCACTATAGTCCTCCATAAAGAAAGCGACAGAATCCCAATAAAGAAGGGCGTACGGCAGGGAGACACGATCTCTCCAATGTTATTCACCGCGTTTTTACAGGAGGTTTTCAGGGCCCTAGATTGGGAAGAGTTAGGGATAAGAGTTAATGGAGAGTATCTCAGTAACCTACGTTTCGCTGATGACATTGCATTGATGAGTAACGCGGGAGACGAATTGCAGCTCATGATTACTGAACTGGATACGGAAAGTAGAAGAGTAGGTCTGAAAATTAATATGCATAAAACTAAAGTAATGTGGAACAATCTTGGCAGAGAACAGCGCTTTGCGATAGGTGGCGAGACACTGGAAGTTGTAAAGGAGTACGTCTACTTAGGACAGGTAGTAACCGCGGAGCCGAACCATGACAGTGAAATAACTAGAAGAATAAGGATGGGTTGGGGCTCATTCGGCAAGCATTATCAAATCATGAATGGTAATCTACCACTATCCCTCAAGAGGAAGGTATATAACAGCTGCATCTTACCGGTACTTACCTACGGAGCAGAAACCTGGAGACTTACAAAGAGGGTTCAACTTAAATTGAGGACGACGCAGCGAGCGATGGAAAGGAAAATGATAGGTGTAACCTTAAGAGACAGGAAGAGAGCAGAGTGGGTCAGGGAACAAACGGGGGTTAAGGACATCATAGTTGAAATCAAGAAGAAGAAATGGATATGGGCCGGGCACGTAGCACGTCGGCAGGATAACCGGTGGTCATTAAGGGTAACTGACTGGATTCCAAGAGATGGCAAACGCGTGAGGGGGAGACAGAAAATTAGGTGGGTAGATGAGATTAAGAAGTTTGCAGGTATTACGTGGCAGCAGAAAGCACAGGACCGGGTTAATTGGCGGAACATGGGAGAGGCCTTTGCCCTGCAGTGGGCGTAGACAGGCTGATGATGATGACTCCATGTAATAGTCCGCAACATGCATTTCGTTGTGTTGTCATAAAGTGCGCCGGTGTATGTCTATACGTAACTTTAGCCAAGACTTTAAAATTGAAAGGTGCGTCAGAAATTAATTGAACACGCACTATTTCCACTAGCCTATAGTTACTCAGGCTGTTTTTTATTTTCCCCTTATCTCACTCATACGTGATGTTTAATTACCCAACTTTTTAATTAGTGGCTGAAGACCCGACTAATGATCATAGTTGCAGAATACGTTATGAAACCACTGATTGAATTGTTTCCTGTGCAGTATATCTCACATAGTCTTTTTTTTTTTCTTTCCGCATTTCAAAGAAAGTCCATGAATTATGAAAAAAAGCCACGTGATTCAGCGCTTGTGCACTGTGCTTTTCTCAAGCATGCAATCAGTGAACTAGGTCGCCTGCAGCGTTTTTTGAGCGCTTTATTGCTTTAGCAGCATGTGTTTGCGCTGTCATCCAACAAAAGCTGGAGGCACATATGCCGGCCACTATCAAAACACTCTGCCGCTTCCCCGTAGCCACAGTCGCGGTTGCATGCTTGAGAGCAGCACAATAGCAGTGCACATATGCTCCGTAACATATATATATATATATATATATATATATATATATATATATATATATATATATATATATATATATTTCACTGGCTTTCTTTGCAACTTGTAAAAAAGGACTTTGCGAGATGTATCGTACAGGAAACACTTCAATTGATCGTTTCTGAAGGGGTGTTCTACATCTCTGTGATTATACTTTGAGTCTTCAGCAATAATTAAAAAGTTGGGTAATTGAACATAATGAGTTAGTTAAGGGGACCCTGAAATTGTTTTTGGAAATTTTGTCAGCTTTTAGACTACAGCATCATGAAATAATTCACACTACGTTAAGCGACACACCTTGTATCAAGGCAGCTATGGTCAATTACATGGTACCCTCCGTCTTAGCATTTCCTTACCCTCTTTTGCTCATTGAATGCACAGCCATCACTGGCTGCTGCAGCGCACTTGACTGTATGAGTTGCGCTTTCCTCTGGATGGCCTCCGCAATCAACTCTGGCAGTGCTCCATCAGCACCAGCACGCTGCCGGAGCGGCCATGTAGGACAAAGGGCATGATTGAGACCAGCTCCGACAGGTCGCAGCGACCCCATCCATTCACATTTTATTCTCCGATGTGCCGGTGATCTGTAAACAGCATAACGTATGTGGACAGACAAGAAGTATATGAGAACGATTACCGATATTCGTAAACAGTGGCAATCTGGTGGTGTCTGGTGGTGAAGTTAAGGCCGCAGACGTGTGGATCCTGGTGCTGATCAGACAGCGGGAGCTCGACTCTTATTGCACCAATGAGCTGAAATAGTGTACTAGAATGCTCTAGCTCAGGGGTCTCAAACTCTCCTCAGCTAGTGGGCCGCAGTCACGAAATTTAGTACCGCAAGAGCTAGGCCAGTGAAGAAGGTTGAAGCAAATGTCCCATACACTGTCATTTGCAAGAACCCATTTCCCATATCTCGTGTAGGGATAATTTTTCAAGGGGATTGTGCGTCAGGATTCGAGAAACATATCGATACTGATCTCGAGGATCACTCAAATCTGGACGCCAATTCTGAAATATTAAAATTTTGTTCCACGGTTGTGGTGGGTTGGTGACCCATGGTGACTTCATCGGGTGGCTCGCACCCCATGAAGTGCCGCCTCTGTAGCTTACCCGAACAAAGCGTTATTAAGCGCAATAGGCGAGTAAGTAATGTGAGCACCATTTGTTTTATTTCTAGTGAAGCTGCGGGCCGCTAGCAAAACCTTTGCGGGCCGCATGTTTGAGACCCCTGCTCTAGCTGAAGAGACTGGTCTTGCCAGTTGCTTTACGCAATATTGCAGGTTTACAAGTCGCCAATTCCTAGATTTGCAGCCTACAATGCAGCTAAGGTTGTGTCCGAGAAAAGAAACCTCAAGATAAACACTGTTGTGCATCTCACATCAACATGCCGCCTGTTAAATGCAGGTAGACGACACTTGCTCTCCAATCAGATTGGTCGCCGGTGCTACATATAAAAGAACAATGCTATGTGGAACGGAAACGCGCTCGTTTGGCTGAGCAGCTGCGATCTATAGCAGTTCTCATGTTGAGTCTTGTAATAAATTATTTTAAATTATATACTTGACGCAGAGCGCTTTAATTAGTCTGTAAATGATTCTTAGTACTTGCTTTACTGGCTCAGTGCATTTGTACAAAATCTTCTATACCATTTTAGGGTCCCTTTGAAGGAAAAATAAAAAACAGCCTGAGTAACTGTAGGCTAGTTTGAATAGTGTGCGTTTGGTTCCATTCGCTTCCGGCATGGCTTTCATTTTTTAAATCTTGGCTCAAGTTACGTGAAGCAACCTGTATAGTATGTACTCTTATATTGCTTTTTTATCATTCATCATACTTCTTGTTGCATACAAATCATGTGTTCGATAAGCTAGGCATGTATTATGACTGTACATTTATGATCGCTCATTTTTAGAATGTCATACCTGCCAAGTCTCCCGGATTACCCGGGAGACTCCCGGATTTTGAACGTTTCTCCCGGTTGTACGGGTCATAGAGAAATCTCCCGGAAATCCAGTTCTGCCCCGCGCGTCCAGTGCTTTGTCTGGCCTCATGAGCAAAGTTGTCTGGCCACGTAGTAGAAAGGATTCTTCTTCTTCTTTTTAACGATGGTAGAAAGGTTCAACTCAGTTTCATTGCGCATGAAGTAGCTGTGCACTTTGCGCCGCAGTCCAGCACTTAAAAGGGTAGCCGATGTCTGTCGAGATAGCGCGTTCGCCAGCGCTCGCGACCGTCCCCGTCTCAACGGCGCCCCTTATGGTCCCTTGCCCGACTAAATAACTGGTAAGCAAGCGACGACAGGCCTCGCACGCGGAGCGATGTTATCGCATGTGCCCTTCGCGCGACGGTGCACGGCCGGGTCGTTTCATCTCTGCTTCAACCGCGTTGGTCCCTAGCGCTAGCGCGCATTTACTCGCACGTGAAACAGACGATGCGTAAGCGATGTTATCGGTTTGGACTCTGTACAGATCAGCGGCGACCGCAAAATCCCGCTGACAGTAGGCAGTTTTAGAATTGCGTACGTTTCCGTCACTTACCGGGAGCCCGCAAGCGCTTAGCGTACGACGTACGCGCAGGCGCAGTTGCGCTAAAAGCCAGCGCAAAGCTTTGCGTGCGCTGTTCTAAAACTGCCTAATGTACATATAATTGCTATCGCAGTACACCCCCCCCCCCTCGCCCCCCGTTGAGTAAATCTCCTGGATTCCGTTTCTCCAAACTTGGCAGGTATGGAATGTGTACCTTTCTCATAGAAATGAGAAATGTATATTACATAAACCTGTGGTACTGACATCGTTGGTAGCGAAACAAGGCGGTTTTTCGTGCTGCTGTATTGAAGAAGCCACTACTTGTCGCCTGCTTGGGATAAGAGGTGAACACTGCATACATAAAGTTAGTTGATGAGTTGGCATGACAATATACAGCAGACTCTCAGTAAATGGAAATATCGTAAACAGAACTGCTGCTTAAACGGAACTGCCCCTAACATGATTAGTTTCATACTTGGACTCTGCACCCCAGCTCCTCTCTCAATAAACTGAACTCCCGTTAAACAGAATACATTTTCCTGGTCCCTTCAGGTTCCATTTAACGAGAGTCTACTGTACACAAATGCCTCCATGCTTCTAGTCACCTCTAACTTGCCAGAGTGCTGCCTTTGATTACGGAAAAGTACCGATTTTGATGGTGCGCAGTGTCACTGCATCTCACTTTCTGTTTAAACTGCATGAGATGAATTGTTGATTTCAAGTCCATAGGCTCAAAATTAAACTATAAAGAAAAAGCAGTTTTGTTTACCCTGATGGCTCATGCTTCAGGTCATGTTCACTGGTAAAGATGCACGAACTTGGAGGCTGTGCTGTGCCTCTCCACAGCAGAGTTCAATTGGCATCAGCTCAAATTGCTTGCCTGGCTGGCAAGGGCTGAAGCTTGTGCAGCTACTAATGTACACTTTGCACTCGTCATTTGCTTATTGTCACTGAATGTAAATTCTACTGACAGCACGGTCTAGCATTGAACATAGCTCATGAATGTAGATTCCTCACTGCCGCTGTCACTATCATCTGCCATTCATTCCCAGCATACTCTGCCTAAACAACCTTTTTGTATCATAATACAGTGTGGTCAGTAACTACAGAGGGAGTTGGTTCAAGGCAATTAACAAAATTCATTCTTAAAATATGCACGATTCTCAGGCCAGGTCATTTTGAAGAAATGACAGAAGTGTGTAGGGCGAATGTGCCCAGCAAATTTTATTGAGATGTATTACCCTCGAGAAAAAATGGTCACCTCGTGGGATGAAGCTATACTTGCACTTATTTATTTTTTTATTTTTTTATTTATTTTTTTGTTCGCCATAGGAGCAGTTAGAGCTGTACGAGATGGAGAAGCAGCTTCTTGAGAAGAGGAATGAAGCAACGGAGAGTGAGCTGTCCAAGCTGTACGGAAAGGTCTCCGAAATGATGGGTCACCAAAATCATAAACAAAAGATCCACTACTTGAGCAACCTTCTGGAAGAGCAGCATAAGTCTAGGAAGGTCAGTAACAGCTTGATGTACCCATGACGTAGATTAAGAAACTCAAACATATATTTGCACATCATTTTTTTTAATGAAGCTTTCTTGTCTGTTTTCTATTTACGAGATTTTGCTGGAGACTCGTCCTGGCCCGCTTTCAACTGCCTACTCGCATTTTTCATCATTGACTAAAGTTGTACCTTCATGGTGACTCTGTGGAAGTGGCATTCTACTGAGCATGAACTTGTGGGCTCTATTCCTGACCTCATTCTAATGGTTTTTATGTGGATTGAACCATTGCCAATGTTTTCACCTTACTCCAAGCATTTCAGGTTACCTCAGTTAATGGGGCCCTGCAACGGCTGTTGCGAAAATGAATGAAATTGCACAAAAGACAATATGTTGTGAAGACTAGACACAGCACTAAGCAGTATTTGTTGCATATGAACTGCATTATACAGCAAAGAAAATCTACAGAAATGTTGAAAACACTAGTTCGTCACTGGCTATTGTTGTCTGCAGGCTATTACACATTCGATAAGTAGTGTCAAGTTGTTGCGGCGGTGAACACAACACTCAAGCTTGTAAAGATGGAACCCTTTTTTGGGCGAACTTGTGCCCAGAAAAAGAAGTAATACTTGCACTGCAATGATGGTGGTGGGCACAGTCATTAGTTGTCAATAATCTTTGTCGGTGATACGCAACAACTTTTATGCATGTGTGATAAAACATTTCAGGGAGGCTGTTTTGTAAGCGTTCTGTCAAAAGAACAGAGGCGTTGACTGAACAGAACGTCACAAGAGGACGAGAGGGAGCAAACAGCCAATAGGCAAGCTGAGGGAAATCAGGAATGTTTTCAGTGCATGAAGAAGTAAAAAGTTATTATAGGTGAACATTGTTTTTTAAAGCTTGAAATGGAAGAGTGCGATAACTTTAACAATTGATTTGTGATAATGTCTTGAGTGGACGCTAGGTGGTGTCGCAATTTGACGAGTCATTCGGTGGTGGGGGGCTAGTTGCAATTTTTGCAAACTATCGGCGCGGGATTGGGGTAAACCAGACAAAAAGAAGTCTAATTTGATTCTCCGGCCCCAACGCTTACGTTTTGATCCAATCCAAGTCGTCCGGAGATAGTTTTGTATCCGTTCTATCCGAAAGAACGGGGTCTCCGTCTGTTCTGTGCCTGTTCTGTGCCAAAATGATCAACAGCACTGCTGTTTCCGGTTGCTATTCTCACGTCTTGACTATCAGACGATCCTCAACCAATCCCGTGTGGCTCCCTTTTGTACTCTGGTGACATTTCGTTCCATCAACGCCTCCGTTCTGTGACAGAACGCTTGTGTTGTGTCGCCACCGGATACACTGTCCATTTGTGGAACAAATGAGGGCGCTTTCGGTCACGCTGCATAGGTCAGACATAGGCACGCTGCATAGGTCAGACCAGGCCAAGAACGGGGAGGGGGACTCTCTTTATTGACCGAGAGCGTATAAACATTGTGTACAGGAAATGATACAAGAAATACCCGTCGTGTGGCGCTCTGTACCATGCCTTGAGAAACCGAAACTGGGCAAAAGCATGAAATGCGCGACACCACAGCTTGCAAAATAGCCCCCCAGTGTTACCGCTTGCGTTAGCTCCAGAATATATTCAACTACTCGCGTCAGTACACAATCTTATAGGAACTGTCTAAAGCAATCGTGTAGGTTCCCAAACACTCCAGCGTGCCCTGCGCCGAGCGTTGGTAACACGTATAACAGTTTTTAGAAGTATGATATTTTACTGTAATGCAAAGACTCGGAAGGCACACTAACAGAACAATCATCGTGTCTGTATATGTGAAAGGGTTCACTAATCACGTGGCATGTTGCTCTCTATAGCATTCTATAAGACGCAGTTTTCAAGATATAGCTCACAACTACATTTCTTACAATATTCTGCCAAGTGACTGGCGACTAAATCCCTATGCAAGTCCTATGAACAATTGTTGGCACCAGGTCCTCTGATGACAGGCCCGCCCATTCCCACGCACACCTGTCCAATAAATTAGGAACTGTAGCTTCTGATGTTCAAGTTGTGTTGACAACCTAAGCTATGATGCAAAACCTTATTGAAGTTAACATTGAAGGCACTAATGTCACTGCATTGACACAGGTGCCCATCTCTCCACTATGAGTGTTGCATTCAGACTGATCAAAAAGCTTCTAGCCCCCTGTACAGCTGTAAACGCAGTGGCACATGTGCAGCTCATGTCAGCATTGCCAGATGCCACACTACTGTCCTTTACACCATGATTGCACATTGTTCCCACCACTTCCTAATTCTTGGCCTTGATTTTTCTCTCCACACATTCCACTCTTATTGACTACTTTGCCGACACCATTTGCCTTCAGCTGCCTATTCTGTCAGACATTCCAAATGTAACTCTCAGCTGGTTAAGCCCCCTCCCCCCACCGATTTCGTTCGATATCCACCCACATCAATACCACGTACACTGCATGTAATCTTCCTCGTCGGCTCCTGGTGGAGATTACCAGATAACACCTATTCCCAACACCTTACTTCACTATTATGTCATCACACCTCACAGAGTTCTCACGATCACGGCCAACCAGTCTTGCATGCCTGTTGTTAACATTGGTTTAACCAAGCAAATAGACCCTTTTCATAATGTACAAGTGTGCTTTCCTGTGCTGCATATTCATCCAACTAATGGCAGCACCTGTCATTCTTCAAGTGGAGATGAGGTCCTAGTTGCACGAGCTGGGACTTGTTCATTGTGCGTGTTTATGTCAAGAGAGCAGAGTCTACATTTTCCGCATCGTAGCACAATCAAACTGCGCTTGAACACTCGGTTTCCAGTAAGCGACTAGCCGCCCATTAGTTGGGCTAACTGCATCGCAGCAAAGCTAGCTTTACAATTATGAAAAGGGTCTACTGTGTCACAAGGTATTTGCATTGCTCAACTTGAACTGTTAGATGAACATCATGTTGTGGCTTCCCTACCCAACAGTTCAGACTCTAGCCGGCTTTGAAAGTTGAAAGTCTGCCTCTACTGCTGATACTAAGGTCAGGAACGTAAACTCCACAGACCTCTTTACTGTGTGAATCGAATACCTTTGTCGTATGTTGTCTTTCCGCAGGAATGTTTTTGACTTTGACGATCGTCTCTCAGGTCAGGTCAGACACTTGCTGTCAAGCATTGGATCAATACTGGTGATGATGATGCTATACATTGCAGACCATATTGACTATCTCTATTGAAATGTCAAGTAAATCAAGGTGAAGCTAACAAGATGCTCAATAAAAATATCATTGAGGTTTCTTCGAGCCCTTGGGTGTTTCCTGTGGATTGGCTAAGATGGATGAAACTTGTGCCTTCTACGTGGATTATTGTCATCTGAACAAAGTGACTAAGACGTGTGCCCACTGCCAACTGTGTAGTTTCAAAAGGTTGCATTTTAACTGACATATTGTAACATCAAAACTTATTCATCATTTTAAATTATGTCTAGGCAAGAAGCATGGAAAGTTTCATTAGAAAATATTGATTTGTTCAAAAGTTACAAGTTTTATTGCAACAAAAAAAACTCCTGAAAATCAGGTTTCGAGAAAAACAAGAAATTTTCCTGACGTGTCATTTTTACTCTGAGGGTTGTCGCAAAAAAGACCAAACTTTTGAACAGAACCAAAATTTTTCCTACACCACAATTATGAATGCCAACATTTTTAGAATTTCAAAAATAAAAATGAACTTTTTTTAAAATTCATTTTAAAGGGTGGCAACATACCTTAATTAAAGCTGGTAGCTGTGCTGCTGGCCCTCAGTAGTTGGCTCCCACGCAGTGTTTTTACCACTCTTTTTTGTATACAAAAACGTTGACTGTGCATAAACTGTTATTTGCTGAGCAGGTGCCATGATTTGAGCAGGTACCATGTCAATATTTGCTGAGCTGGCATGATTGTAATGTGTCCAATTAATTACAGTAGACTCTCAGTAAACGGAAATCTTTTTAACGGACTGCTGCTTAAACAGAACTGCATCTGATGTGATTGGTTTTGTACTTGTATTCTGCGCCCCTGTTCATCTCTCAGTAAACGGAACTCCTGTTAAATGGAACCAGGGTGTCTACAGACTGGGAAAACCGGGAATTCTCAGGGATTTTGGATAGCCTGGAAATACTCGGGGAAAACTCGGGGAAAATATGCTCCCATCAGGGAAAATCCACAGTAACATTCAAACTAAAATCCAAGGCAACGAAAGTCGCGGTAACGCTAGCTTGAGATTTTGTGAACGCATTTTTTCAAATCAAACGGCTGCAAGGAAAGGGCGCACCTCAATGCTGTCCTCGCCTTTGGAGCGGTGAAGTGGGAGAGAATCCGGCTAATGCGTGGCATGCGGGAACCGCGAACCACGACACATCGTATCGCGCAATGTTTTCATGGTGTTCTGTGAATACGCGGTGTAGTTCTGTAATCTTTCTCGCGCGTGCTGTGCGTTAGCGCCCGATATGGTGTTTTTGTTATCGCCGCGTGTCAAGTAACAAGCATCATTAGTTGTAGAAGCGGTAGCAATAGATGTAACGAGCTTGAGTTATCTTGCAAGCGATCGCGATCGTGCAGGAAGCGGATGTCTTCGACAAGGCTCGTATCTGGCAAGCCATCCCGATCGCCGAGAAAAAAGACGACACTTGTTGGCTGTTATTGGAGAGCTCACTCGCTCTGATCCCGAGCTTCAAAGATGCTATTTAGGACTCCGTGAAGAATATAATAAATTTCCAGGCGAGAGCTAGCGTAACTAACGGGCCTATTCACAGCAAGTGAAAGCTTCATTCTTTCTTTTTTTTCCCGATGAGGGCACTGCTATAACAAGTTTTAGGCAGTCGACTGATATTTTTTGGGGCTACAGCTCGCAATTACCAGCCACACCAAGTGGATGTTTGCCACAAAGCCGAATTACAAAACTTTTCAGAGCCATGGCATAGCGGCGACCGAAATTCGCGACACCGGCTCGGGTCCCACATGCTCGATTCGACGCGCGATGTCGGAAAACAGTAACGTACGTTTCCACCATAATCAGCCGGCGCGTTGGGAAGGTGGTGGGGGGAGGGGGGGGGGGGGAGGGGGGGCTGCGTGAGTCCGACAGGAAGTGCGTACTTTGTACCAGCGTGCGTGGTCGCGTGCGCCGCGGTATCTTTAGTGGGGATCAGCAGATGGCTCATACCTTTGTAGGTGTTGTGCTCTAATTGCAAAACTTCCGTTGAAGCCATAGCAGTGGCAGATCCCAGGGGGGGGGGGGGCGGAAGCGGCGATCCCCCCCCCCCCCTCCCTTCAGTGCCTGTCGTCCATCTCCTTTGTCAGGCTGCTTGTCGAGTTTGCCCCCTTTGTCAGGTTGCTTTGCCTGCCACTGTCCAAAAGGGGTAAAGAGAATCTTGTCCCTTGCTCTCTACCTCTCATCGCTCTACCCTTTCCTGCTTCCCTATGCACATTTCCAACGAAGGCTTCTTAGGCACCGCCATAATCCCCTCTGGGCTGTTGTAAATATGCGTGACCCACCAAAATGCACTGCTGAGGGGGGGGGGGTAAAAGGCTTCAGCCTCCTTTGTACCCCCCCTCCCCCATTATGTACCTGAATCCGCCCCTGAGCCATACATAAATAGGGCACTTCTCTTAGTGCAGCTGCTGCGTTTCCTGAAGGAGCGAGCTGCTAGCCTATATTCATATAAAATTCCTCTTTGTTGCTATCGGATTTACTATTTTGCTCTCGCGGTGAAACTGTGACTCTTTTTTTCTAACGTGGGATGGTTTTCGATGTTGTGCGTTCGTAGAGAGCAAATGGATCGGTTGGGCAACATGATAGCAAAGGCGTTGCATTGCTCTAGGCAACGCGCGAGGATTTGACAACAACCCGCAGCAGCAGAACAAGCGCAATTCCGCAGTGCATTAAACCCGCATTTGTTTCGTCTTTACATGTGACACTCTGGCAAGGCATCTAACTGTGATTGCTGCAGCTCACGATCAACAAAATTGATTTTTTTTTCACACACAAAAAAAAAAGGTTTTTTTATGTTGCCATATTAGTCGAACATTCTTGTGGCATTTTCAGTTTAAGATTAATCCTTCAGTAACCATGCCTTGCATGAAAGGTCGAATTTCAGTTTAACGAAGTTTCGATATAACGAAGTGAGTTGCCGCTTTTACAAACTTCGCTGTATTGAGGTTTATCTGTTCTATGTACTATTCAAATGGGATTAAGTCGTTTTCATTTTCTAACATGTGTATTAGAGAGTGACACCACCAAGCGATATGGTCTCTACCCATCTTGACATAAAACAAAGTTCTGTTTCACTCAGGGAATTTTAGCAAAAACACTCAGGGAAAACCTGGAAAACTCAGGGAATTTAGAAATATCAACTCGGTAGACACCCTGTTGGTCGCTCATGCTGTGCGTTAGTGCCCGATATGGTGTTTTTGTTGTAGCTGCTTGTCAAGTGACAAGCATCATTAGTTGTAGAGGTGGCAGCAGTAGATGCAACGAGCTTGCATTATCTTGCAAGCGATCGCGATCATTCATGAAAGAGCGTTGCTTGGGCATGTTGGTAATTCATCTTTCACTTTCCTGCTTCCCTATGCACATTTCCAATGAAGGCTTCTTAGGCGCCGCCATAATCGCCTCTGGACTGTTGTAAATCTGCTTGACCCCCCTAAAATGCACTGCGTAGGCGGTGGCGTCAGCCTTTGTACCCCCCCCCCCCACCCCCCCAAAGTAATCACCAGGATCCAACCCTGAGCCATACAGATAGGTCACCTCTCTTACTGCAGCAGATGCGTTTCCTGAAGGAGTGAACTGCTAGCCTATATTCGTATAAAATTCCTATTTCTTGCTATCGGATTCATTATCTTACCCTCATGGTGAAACTGTGACTTTTTTTTTTCTAACGTGCGACGGTTTTCGAAGTTGCACATTCATGTAGAGCAAATGGTTCGGCTGGGCAACATGATAGCATCGGCGTCTCACTTCCCTGCGCAACGCGCGAGGTTTTGATGACAAGCTGCGGCAGCAGAATAAGCGCAATTGCACAGTGCATTAAACCTGCATTTGTTTCGCCTTTACATGTGACACTCTGGCAAGGCATATAATTATGATTGCTGCACCTCAGGCTCAACAAAATTGATTTTCTTTTTCACGCAAGAAAAAACAAAAAAAATCTTCAGTATCAGTCGAGCATTTTTGTGGCATTTTCAGTGTAAAATGCATCCTTTGGTAACTGTGCCTTGTATGAAAAGTCGAATTTCACTTTAACAAAGTTTCGATATAATGAAGTAAAGTGCCACTTTTACCAACTTCACTATATTGAGATTTAGCTGTACTCTATACTATTCAATTGGGATTAAGTTACTTTTATTTTTTAACGGTGCATACTAGATAGTGACATCATCGAGCGACATGGTGTCTACCCATCTTGACATAAAACAAAGTTCTGTTTTACTCAGGGAAAACCTGGAAACACATTTTCCTGGTCCCTCCAGGTTCCGTTTAATGAGAGTCTACTGTAATATCAACGCTCAAAAACACAAGAAGCTTGATGGCTCTAGGCAGTTAAGGATGTGAAAATGAGGAAGGGGGAAAAAGACATGCCGTAGTCTCAGTGCACGTTAAAGAACACCAGATGGTCGAAATTCCCAAAACCCTACTATACGGCGTCCCCCATGATCATATGGTGGTTGTGGGAAGTAAAACCCCAGATCATATATTATTTTAAAAAACGTAACGCAGTCTGTGCCATTTTCACTACTTCAGCAGATTACTACTGTACTCGGAAAAATCTAGCATCGTACGACTTTGCCTTCGCAGTGAGGTTGAACAGTTTGCCAAGGAGTGAACAAGAGTAAAACAGGAGAACTGAACTATAATACCTTGGCAAAAAACAAGAGCTGTCCCAGCAGATGCATTAATGTTGAGAGCTCTTGCACATGTTGGGAACATAAAGGGATCAAGACTTGGCGTTTCTAATTTTTGTATTTTGAGCACAATAAAACTTCCATAGTGTTTTGGAAAGATTGTTAGAGCAAAAAGTACCTTGTTTGGATGCTGCTTTGCATCCTTGAAATGTCTTTCGAAAAAGAACAACTTTATTGATGAACAAAATGCTCGATGGGTGGAGTTCCTAGACAGGGGCACGGCTGGCTTTCACACTCCACCTTGCTTGTCGGGTGATGGCTTTTAAGACCTCTTCCTGTGAACTTTTTCGAAAGGACTTGTATGAACCTGTATGAACTCCGGAGGAAAGTCTGCACTTATTACACTGGTCTTTTCCAATTCAATGTTATGTCCTTTGGATTATGCAATGCTCTGGCCATCTTTGAGCATATGATGGACCACTTGCGTCATGGTTTTAAATGGTCCATATGATGTGCTATCTTGATGTTATTGTGTTCTCAATATTTGACCGTCACGTTGAATGTCTTTCAGCCATACTTTGTTTTTGTGAGG
>NW_023616105.1:0-24740 GCF_013339695.2 Rhipicephalus sanguineus
TCAGAATATGATTTAATGTCTTCGCGTATCTAATACACTATCATCCTTGTTACACGCTTTTGGTTTAGAGCTATTGTGTGCACAGTGTGTAAGTTGCCTTGGGTTTATGCATATTGGCGTATGAAAGAATAAACAAGTTGTTAGTCAGGCTTGTGTCGTACGTTTCTTTTCTTCGTGGGTGTCTTGTGCGTTTGCGCTGTAATTTTAGCCTCCGGATTCTGGTCCCAGTGTAACATGTATTATACTGTGATTCTGGTTCAGCCGTCTCGTTTCTTCCCTCCCGTGGCATATCCACAATATCCAAAGCGTTGGTCTAGCTCGCGCGACCACGAGCCACGTGACGCTTTTTTTCCCTTGGCCGACTGACCACGAGTGGCGCGGCAATACAACCCCAAAATTGAAAACTGGCGTGGGTCGCAGCGATACGACGCAAACGCAGCGCGGGCAACGATGCAGCATGGCCCGCGTCTCGCATAATTTTTAATTTCACCACTTGTGGCGTCCAGTGTGTTCCACCCAACAACGCGTGCGTTTGTATTCTGCCGTTAGTATCCTGGAGAACGAATGACGCATGGCTTTAATTGTCTAAGGCAACGCGCTGCGGAGCGATGGGTCGCAGGTTCGAATCCCCGGTCGATCGCCTCGGAAAATTTTCTGAGTTATTTTTATTTGTGGCTTTTATTATATATACATAAATTTCATATACGGGAAATGACGGCGCGACAGCAAAAATCCGTCGAGAGTGTCCATATATTTGCCATCGCATAAAAGATATGCAGCTACTTTCCCAGAAAGTCACGCCCTCTCGCACGTACAAAATGTGCACCCGTGTTGCGGGCTCTTGGGTGCGTCACGTAGTGCAGTGTGTCTGAGTGCGATCATACGTGCTCTAATAAAAAGATCACGCCATATCACGAAGTGATGATCATGAGTGGGCAAGCTACGGAGTAATCTGGTAAACCGTCAATCCCCGTAAATTTTGCCCCTCGATCATCATACAACTTAGTGACATCTTTTGCCGCGAAAGAGCACATACACAAAGCAAGAAACCGCAACGACAGGACGTACGGCCACCCGTCCTGTCGTTCGTGTTTCTTTGCTTTGTGTATGTGCTCTTTCGCGGCTAAAATGTCACTAACAGTACCGAGGCCAACAAAGAGTCTGGCTAAAACATCATACAAACCCTGACACACACGCGGGGGTCCTCATATATGACGTTAGCTCAGGGAACGTTTGTTGTCGGCGTTAACGTTTTGCCTTTCGAGGGCGAGAGCGCGTTCACGATCGTTTTCATCCATGGCAGAGAGAGATGTGTGGTCGGGACGCGCTTTATACTTCATGGTCATCAGCGTCATCGTCATCGTTATCACGTGTAGTGGGTACATTCCACTATACTGGAACGCGCTTATCTTCATGGTCATCAGTCGTCATTGTCATGGAACGCGCTTATACTTCATGGTCATCACGTCATCGTTATCACGTGTAGCGGGTACATTCCACTATACTGGAACGCGCTTATTCTTCAGGTCACCAGTCGAACATATGCTCTGGCGGTGCCCCGCGTTACACGGCGGCGAAGTCATCACGCCGTCAAATGGAAGAAGCTATTACAAGCTCCGGACTCGAGCACAACTATGGGCAGTCCACGGGCCCGCGACGTAGCAGAGACACTTGGTCTTTCTGTTCCGACGTGGGAGCGGCCCGCAACGTGCTAGGGCGCGTTCCGAGGGACCGAATAAAGTTTATTCATCCATCCATCCATCCATCCATCAGTCGTCATTGTCATGGAACGCGCTTATACTTCATGTCATCAGCGTCATCGTTATCACGTGTAGTGGGTACATTCCACTATACTGGAACGCGCTTATTCTTCATGGTCATCAGTCGTCATCGTCATGGAACGCGCTTATACTTCATGGTCATCGCGTCATCGTTATCACGTGTAGTGGGTACATTCCACTGTACTGGAACGCGCTTATTCTTCATGGTCATCAGTCGTCATCGTCATGGAACGCGCTTATACTTCTGGTCATCAGCATCATCGTTATCACGTGTAGTGGGTACATTTCCATATACTGGAACGCGCTTATTCTTCATGGTCATCATCGTCATCGTCATGGAACCGCTATCTTCTGGTCATCAGCGTCATCGTTACACGTGTAGTGGTACATTCCACTATACTGGAACGCGCTTATTCTTTCATGGTCACCAGTCGTCATCGGCATGGAACGCGGGGACTGTTGGGTCAACCCATCGTATCACGGTCCAGGGTCTCGGGTATCATACGGGACCGCGTTATTCTTCATGGTCAGCGCGCATCGTCATGGCACGGCGCGTATCATATGAACGCGTCTGGTCTCGTCATCGTCTATCGTTCATCACCCCGACAGTGGGTACGTCGCGTTACACGCTTCAGGGCGCTTATCAGTCTGGTCATCGTCATGGAAAGTCAGGATCATGGAGTCAGTATGGAAAGAGATCATACTATGGATCAGCATATCGATCAGTGTAGTGTACATTCCACTATACTGAACGCGCTTATTCTTCTTCATGGGTCAGATCGTCATGGGAACGCGCTTATACTTCATGGTCATCAGCGTCATCGTTATCACGTTAGTGGGTACATTCCACTATACTGGAACGCGCTTTCTTCATGGTCACCAGTCGTCATCGTCATGGAACGCGCTTATACTTCATGGTCATCAGCGTCATCGTTATCACGTGTGTGGGTACATTCCACTATACTGGAACGCGCTTATTCTTCATGGTCATCAGTCGTCATCGTCATGGAACGCGCTTATACTTCATGGTCATCAGCGTCATCGTTTATCACGTGTAGTGGTACATTCCACTATACTGGAACGCGCTTATTCTTCATGGTCACCAGTCGTCATCGTCATGGAACGCGCTTATACTTCATGGTCATCAGCGTCATCGTTATCACGTGTATGGGTACATTCCACTATACTGGAACGCGTTATTCTTCATGGTCAGTCAGTCGCATCGTCATGGAACGCGCTTATACTTCATGGTCATCAGCGTAATCGTTATCACGTGTAGTGGGTACATTCCACTGTACTGGAACGCGCTTATTCTTCATGGTCATCAGTCGTCATCGTCATGGAACGCGCTTATACTTCATGGTCATCAGCATCATCGTTATCACGTGTAGTGGGTACATTCCACTATACTGGAACGCGCTTATTCTTCATGGTCATCAGTCGTCATCGTCATGGACGCGCTTATACTTCATGGTCATCAGCGTCATCGTTATCACGTGTAGTGGGTACATTCCACTATACTGGAACGCGCTTATTCTTCATGTCACCAGTCGTCATCGTCATGGAACGCGCTTATACTTCATGGTCATCAGCGTCATCGTTATCACGTGTAGTGGGTACATTCCACTATACTGGAACGCGCTTATTCTTCATGGTCATCAGTCGTCATCGTCATGGAACGCGCTTATACTTCATGGTCATCAGCGTCATCGTTATCACGTGTAGTGGGTACATTCCACTATACTGGAACGCGCTTATTCTTCATGGTCACCAGTCGTCATCGTCATGGAACGCGCTATACTTCATGGTCATCACGTCATCGTTATCACGTGTATGGGGTACATCCACTATACTGGAACGCGTTATTCTTCATGGTCATCAGTCGTCATCGTCATGGAACGCGCTTATACTTCATGGTCATCAGCGTCATCGTTATCACGTGTAGCGGGTACATTCCACTATACTGGAACGCGCTTATTCTTCATGGTCATCAGTCGTCATCGTCATGGAACGCGCTTATAGTTCATGGTCATCAGCGTCATCGGTACCCGTGTAGTGGGTACATTCCACTATACTGGAACGCGCTTATTCTTCACGGTCATCATTCGTCATTGTCATGGAACGCGCTTATCTTTATGGTCATCAGCGTCATCGTCATCCTTATCACGTGTAGTGGGTACATTCCAGTATACTTGAACGCGCTTATTCTTCATGGTCATCAGTCGTCATCTTTATCACATGGAGTGGATACATTACAAAGGAGGGACAGGCCCACACCTCAGGAGCTTCGCCCCTAAAGATATTTCTTATTTAAATTCTTAAAAATGGCCAAGGTGGTCATTCATGGTTTTACTTCCAAGAAGACAAGCAGGTGATTACGTCCATCGTGGTGGCAGGGCACCAAAACTTATGTACCAATCGTATGTATCGGAAATCCGGTCCCATCGGTCAGTGCACTTCGAGCACTACGAGACGCAATAAACTTGGAGAGTGCAGCTTCCGCGTCATCGACATCACTTACAATAATGCACACCGACGCTAGCTCTGCCATAAAGGAGGTTCGCATGGTGTGCAACGCCCACCCTTTCGCAAACGAAATACACCGCATAACTGCACAGATGCCCGTCAGCTACGGATACAGTGTATTCCACTGGACACTATTTCTGCTCAATTAAAATGACACCGCCACCCACAGTGAGCTGCCACCCACTCTGGAAGCACCTTTCCCAAGTGATCCTCGGGTGATTTCTTCTACCGCAAGGAGATTCGCCGCACCATGCGAGATTTAATTTCCGTGTTGTTCAAACCTCCCAAGGCGGCCTTACCCGCCAGGAGGAGGTGGTGTTGCGGAGACTTCGTGTGGGGACGGCACTTACTCCTTCGGTCACATATGCCGGCCGCAACATCTCCATGGACCGTTTGGGATACCTGCCCATATCGTACAGCAGAAGCGTCAGCGGCTATCCTCAACCACTTATTTGGACATGCCCTGGCCTGAACCAGATACGACGGTGCTACCTAAAAAGCAGTGGGCCTTCATACAACGAAACGAAACTTTCGGACAAACTTTCGGAATTTAAAAGAAAGAGAAACTTCCGAGAAAATTAGCTTTGTCGTGCTTGAAGTCGCGGACCGAAAATGATTAGTAGTTACCATAATGCCAGTCCAGCTTCAAGTAGTGATATTTCGTTGAAGGTGGCAAGTCCAGCTTCACGTTTTTTGCAGATCTCTGTTTTTGAGAAGTCCACACGAGAAGCCGCGCTGTGTGTCAGCATTAGAAACTGACTCGCAGCGTGAGCATCGATGGCTGGCATACTTTCTGGTGACACTGCCTCTCTGGTGGCCCCGCCCACTAGAAAGCAGTGTTTTCTGGTGGCCCTCCAGTCACACCTTACAGCACATCTGTTATGGTCGAGGTTGGCCGTGTGTCGTAGATAGAAAATTATCATCATCATGAACCGGCATGCGCCATGTTCGTCCTCTTCATTATCGTCTTTCTCTTCTGCTTCGCTTACAGAAGACGTGCGCTGATTTTTCTGCCGAGGGATGCAATAACTTGATGGTGTGAGAGAATGAGTTAGAGAGAGTCCAAAGAAAGAATGAAAGAATGAAAGAAAAGGGGAAGAGAGAGAAGAAAGAAGAAATAGAAAGGAGGAACAATTAAGAGGAGATTTCTCGGCGAAACAAAAATTTTGCCGAGTTCGAAAATCGCGTACCCACGACCCGAATGCGAAGCGTCCCAACCACTCGGATATACAGGCACGCTGGCAGAGGCAGAGCATAGCCTTGTATATTATAGTACAGCAAGGTGGTTGGGAAAGGAAGTGAGGGTGAGGAGGAGATATGTCAAGGTGAGGAGGAGGAAAGGAGGATGGTAGAACGAGTACAGAAAGAAAGAGAGAGAAGGGACGAGGGTAAAACGGAAAGCGAAGAGAAAGAATGGGTGCAAAGAGAGACAAAGATAGAAGGCGAGAGAACGACTAAAGAGAGAGACCGAGAGAAAGAAAGACACGTACGGAAAGAGAGAAATAAAGGGAAGGAAGAGAGAAAAAGACAGAAAGGCAGAGAAAGAAATAGACAGAGAGAAAGAGATAGAAAAAAAACAGGCACAAGAAAAGATAGAAAAAAGCAAGTATAGCCATGTATAGTATTTGCCGCGAGATCGGGCTGTAGGTGGCAGCACCATAGCCGCGTTTGTGTGGATAGGCGGCTCGGCGGCGCGTATACAAATGTACGCAGCAGCAACGCTTCGCCGTATGCGGTTTGAGTCGATTGTTGGCGAGCAAAGCGCGTTGACTGCAGCCTAATGGTGATGTCTGTGCCCTGCATCGCCACATCAGTGCACGCAACCGTCCTAACGTACCTATTTGTGAGAGAAGTGCAGTCTGCCAATCAATGGGGTACTGGCCTTCGGTCACATTTGTGTTTTGCCCGTGCTTGATGTTTTTTCTTGCTTTATTTGCACGTGTTTAAATTGCGTTTGCCTATACCACAATGTAACGGTGTGGCGCGACTGAGCCATTGAAGCATTTACTTCTTGCTCTAGCTGCTACAAAGAAAGAGAACCTGTATTTCTGCGTAATTAGATGAAGTAGAACTTTGTGCACTCTGCTTTTCTGTTTGCATGAATACGCGTATTGCTGTAGAAATGCGTGGCTTCAGGTCTTTTTTACCGTTTACCATCCTCTGCAGACGATAGTTCATGCTTTGCGGTATCTCAGGGATTTCCAAATCGCCAACACATCACGAGATGGTGTCACTGAAACTCTGCATTCACACCTCGACATTTAGTACTTTTTTTCTTTAGGACGACGCCGAATGAACTATGTGACGTGCTTGAACGAGAAATTGGTAACCACATTGAAATAAATTTGGCGAATCCACGGTACGATGGTTAGACCTAGCGCCGTACCGACACGGGCGTGTACTCCACTTATTAGAGTGCATACAAGTTTCTTAATTCGAAATGCTTATGTATATTTTGTAGGCATACGTACAAGCATTTCATACTGTGCTAGCACAACGGAATAAGCTGTAATCTGAGGACGTGCATGACATACGCACACATGCGAACACGGTGTGGCTAGCAGACGACGCAAGGAGCCATCCGCACCGCGGGGTTTTCGTCCGCTCGCCGCTAGGTGCCGACTCCTGCTCGATCTCGCCGCCAATAGTCAGAGTTGCCAGATGCTGCCGAGCTAACAAGCAAATAATCGTCACAAAAGAAGCCCAAGAACTTCGCGAAGCAAGCCAAAAAGAAGCGCAAATTTAATGGATTTCGCCTTCTTGAACATAATTTAATTTAAATAAAAATTGCGCTCAAATACAAAGGGGAATTGAAAAAGATCGCTTGAATTATTTTGCACAGCGAAAAATATGCGCAACATGAACGAAAGCACATATTTACTTTTAACATTGTCTCCAGGGTAGGTCTCCATTCGGTTGAATGCACGTTTGCCAGTGCAATTATAACTTTACTTGTTAATTCCCCCAACGTATGTTTTCACTTCACAGCTCAGGCCACTCGAAGTCATCGACAAATGCGCTATTAGTGAACGACCAAACGCGCTTTTGGTGAACGGGATGATCATTAATACATCTATGTATGCTGGAAGAATGCAAATAAGCCCAAAAAATGCGACAAGCGACTGCAAAATTCTACAAGTGACTCGGCGAAAAAAGAAGCCCAAATCCGCTTATTATAAGCGGAACTGGCCACTCTTAGTATAGTATAGCAAGGGGTGGGAAAGAGAGAGGTGAGAGGATAGAAGCCTAGACAAGCCAGGACCAGCTAGATGTACACCAGCTCTGCGGTGACCCAGCCTTGCGCGACTTAGTGCAAGCTGCGGTAATTTTTGTTTTTGTAAAGTAAAAAAAGAGATTTTTCACTTTTAATCAGTACCTTGGTTGGTGTCGCTCTGTTTCAACCATAAGTTCCTTCCCAACCAGACAAAATCCTGTCCAATGTTCACGTTTAAAACGTTGTTCCTTGCACGGGCCGTGTTGTAAGCGAAGGGTAACATACGGAAGGATTACATCCTATATCTTGTGTTCGACGTCGAAGTATGTCAATTGCCAGCATGTCGGCGAGGCTTTTCTTCAGACGCTCGGTGAGACCATTTCTCTGCGGGTGGTACGCAGTTGGATTAGGGTGAATTGTCTGGCTGCGGTGAAGAAGGACTGGAATAACGCTCACAGCAAAAGCTGTTCCTCGGTCAGTGATGAGGGCCTGCAGAGCGCCATTGTCGTAGTAGCATGTTTGAATCATGCAGGTGTTTGAAACCAGCGACCTCGTGCTTGAGAGCGCCCTTAACCACCAAGCCACGACGGTTGGGTCTTGTGACGTCTTGGAACTCCCGCGTGTATGTTAATTTTTTCCTTTTACTGAAACTTCTTTGTGCATTCTGAATTTCCACAGAACCCATTTGTCATAATTACCGTGCTACAGGGACTTCCAGTTATCGATTAATTCGGATTCTCCCTGCTATTATTCTCTAGTTATAGCGCCGATGGTCGAGAAACCGCTGCAGAAGAAGTTTGTTTCCAGGTTTGTCGTGTTTTAGAGCGAACTTCTTGGGCGTCCGTTCCAGAGTTGAGCATCGTCCTCCATCGTCGTAACCGAGTGAAGGAGCACAGCGATAGATGTTGCTTTACGCCGAAGCTGTGTATTGCTAGGGCATTCCGTATGTTAGCTACACCCTGAGAGAAAAAAAAACAACATGGTTGAAGCTTCCGTCATAGGAATCAGTATAGCACGAAAGTGAAATGTGTCCTCGCAGAAGTAGTTGAATGTTTATTATAATACGAGAGCTTCCCAGTCAAAAAAAGTCAATGGGTCCAATTGGAAAAATACCAATTGCCACCAATTGGTTTTCGACCAATTGGAATTTCGCCACCAGTTGAGAGCGCACCAATTATATCCAATTGGTAGACCAGTTTACGTCCAATTGGCAAACCATTTGGGCAGTACCGGTGGCCAATTGGTTTTCCAATTGCATTTAACTGGACCGTAATTGAATCCAAATGGTGCGCAATTGGTCAACCTATTGAACACACATGGTCAACCAATTATAGATAACTGGTGTGCACCTAGTCAACCAGTCAATGTAAATTGGTGTCGAAATGGTCAACCAGTTGAAAACATATGGTCATCCAGTTAAAGCCAACTGGTCATCAATTGAACCTAACTGGTGCCCAATTGGTTAGCCAGTTGAAAACAAATGGTCATCCAATTAAACATATTGATGCCCAACTGGTCAACCAGTCAATGTGAATGGGTGTCCAAATGGTTAACCTATTGAAAACATATGGTGATCCAGTTCAAGCCAAATGGTCATCCAGTTGAAGCTGACTGGTGCCCAATTGGTTAGCCAGTTGAACACATATGGTGATCCAGTTAAAGCCAACTGGTGCCCAACTGGTTAACCAGTTGAAAACCATACGGTCAACCAGTTAGAGCCAACTGGTGTCCAATTGGTTAGCCAGTTGAACACATATGGTGATCCAGTTAAGCCAACTGGTTAACCAGTTGAAAACATATGGTCACCCAGCTAGAGCCAACTGGTGCTTAATTGGTTAGCCAGTTGAACACACATGGTCATCCAGTTAGAGCTAGGTGGTGCGCAACTGGTCAACCATTGAAGTACACTCGTGCACAACTGGTGGTCTAGCTTGACCCGAATATTCTTCCATTGGCTGAAAAACATGGGCAAAGAGTACACCAGATTTTTGACGCAAAAATGATAGCGAATTGGACAAAAGAAATGTTGATCCTGAACAAAATGGTCTGGTATGCTTATTTGTGAATGATATGTAATGCACACACATCAAATAAAAACCATACAATGGAGGTACTTGTTTTACGATAATTTATTACTTTAAAAGCATTGTAAAAGTTATAATGACTAGCAAAAAATCAGGTACTCCTTATTCTTCAACTTGCACCTTGCCACACTTAGGAATTTCCTGTGTCCTTTTCCCTGAAAGTGTTGAAAAATACATAAGTGCATGAAAGTTACAAGTTCACGTCACTAATGTTACATATACACAGGATGCAAACGATATTGTGGTGCTGCCCTTGAAGCACACTATGAATGTATCTGTGTTCTTGGCTGTAACAGATGGTGGAGAGACTTGCTGCAAAAAAAAAAAAAGAAAAAAAAGCTATTCCTACACACTTCCACACAAAGTATGTAAATTATGTTGTAGTTACACCATAATAAACGAACAAGTTCTCTGTGGCTATAATGGAGTGATAGAAGTGGCTTTTGAAGCAGGAAAAAACAACCTGCATAGGCAGCTCAACCACTGCACGCCAATGTTCACACGCAACTATTAGTGGGCTCAAAGGCTGAAAATTAGCTTGGTTTGGTCACTCGGGCGACATACCCACAGTCGGTTTTGAAACACATATAGCTAATTCCGCCTTCAGTTGACGTGCAGGTTGCACAAATTGTGCGAGCCTAGGCACAGATGTAGAACAATGAACATGAACAGCAGCCGTTTCACATATTATATATCGGAATTTCTTATGCAATTAGTCTAGCACTTACACATTAGATGGGCTCATTGTACAGACGTCCTCTATAAGCAAGGAACCCCATGAGCTCGAGATAACAATAAACGAATGTCAGGTGACAGTGGTATCACGCTCTTGCAAAGCAGGGTAACGGTGAAAGTGAAAGCTGACGCTAGACTCGCACTGTGGCATGGAGCAGCATAAAGTACCATGCTGCCGATAACTTTGACTGCACTTTCCCGCATTGTGAAGTCTAGGTGTCCGCACACATGAAGTGAGAACAAAACAACGCTGTTCAAAGCGGAAAACACCAGAAATCGTGGTTAAAAGCAACGCGTTGAACCGTCCACTTCCCTTCACCAGAGCAACGTGAATCACGCGATCCAACCCTGCACGTCATAACGACTGCAGTGCCCACGTCTCTAGTGGAGGACCTCGCACCCAATATATCTGTGTTTGACTGTATATTCTGTACGAGTTTCGTGCACACTGTAACATTTCTTTTTCCTGCTCAGCCTACATTTGAGGTAACATTTTTGTTTTTTCTGGCTTCAAACATTAGGGGGTCAGCCTAGAATCTGGGCTGGCTCAGATTTGAGTAAACAGTGTTAACTTGATGTGCTGCAAGCTCAAGACTAGCTTTCTCCACATGATACTTTGCATAGATGTAAGCAAATGCACTGGCATAGCATTTAGTCAGTATGATGCTTTAAACACTTTCTTTACCAGGCTGCATGTCATTTAAAAACTACATACAAAGAACCTCCCTGAAATTAGTCAAAACACATTTATAACAGCACCTCACCGTTTTGCCAGCCTCTCAAGGTCTGCCAGCTTCTCAACCACGAAATGGTTCAGCTGCTTGAGTGCAGCAGGCATAAGGGTTTCGGGAATCCCCTGGCGCTGCAGTCTCCGTCTGTAACAGTCTAAAACAAAAAGTTCACAAGGCCTCACTAACTGGTACGAAGAAACAATTTTTTAAACAAAAATAGTCTATAAGACTACGGTCTGAAGCAGAATGACCAAAGACAGTTTGCACCAAACATCATAAAAAGCATGAACACTTACCACGCATCACTTCCACTTTCCAAGGTGTCAGTGGAGCCTTTGCAGGCCGATCGGGAAATCGTGGACACCGCTTCCCTGTAAGACACAAATGAACGGTGATTAACTATAACACAATCTTTCTCTCTGTCTAGTCTTTCTATCTTGTAATGTCTTTATTTCCCCTCACTTCTCTTGCATGCTTCACATGCTCCACTTCGTCAAGCGAAGTTTTCATTTAACACTTGCACCTGCTGTACTCGTAGTGGGGCTTGCCCAATTCCTTTGACGCATACCCACCTGAGGATTTTTGTTCACGGTGGACAGATTACAGCTGGCTTAAACAGCTCTGCTGTTAAGAAAGTACAAGGAATTCTATAGAACAGAAACACACCTTGCAAAGAGCGGTTTTTCAGCTGGTCCTTGGGCCAAATTCCCAGGAGGAGGTCCTTAACGAAAAGGGAATCCTTTTGATGGCCCTGAATGTGGTGCCATGCGCTAGAATTTATTTGAAGGCCACCGCCAATGTCCACCTGCATCAGGAAACGTATTGCAGCAAAAAAAAAAAATCATTTTAACACCATTTAAAAAAGCAGCATTGCTGTTTAGGCAAGCACAAGGAAAATTTCACTTATGATGACAACTGTACGTAATACTAAAAATTGCTGAAGCTGCCCTTCAGATGTGGACGTTACCATGGCATTCTCTTTTCTTGCGTAATCATCCTGTGGCGGTGTTTTCTCCCTAGGAATCACGTCCATGCTGTCAATATCCACTTCCCTCGTCGAGTGGTCTGGTCCGCTCTTAGTGGAGCACGAAGCTCTACTGTAGCCTGCATCATCAACACGAAGCATGGCTCATTACAAACAGCAGAACTCGGTCACTTTAAGATGACAGCATAGTCAGGAATCAATATTTAAAGCAAATGAGTTTCAATATAAAGGCTCACATCCAAAATATCGCTACATCCAAGAAAGAAATTGTACCAAAGGCAAGTACTGTACTGTACTGACACAAGAGTTTTTAATTTTTTGTTTTGTTTTTGTAACTAACAATTTGAGAAACACACCTCATATTAAATGTGGAACCAAGCTACAAATATAACGGCACTTACTTATTTTTCTTTTTTCAAAGCAGCTTCACAGAGCACTCTAAGTGACAATGGCAACGTGTTGGGTCTGTGCATGTTTTGCACATGCAACCACTGCCTGGTAAAACATGATGAAGAAAACACAGTACAAATGATCTGCTTAAAACTAAGGCAATAAACTGTCCAAAGAAATTGGAAACCCATAATCAGTGGTGTCTTGCAGTGATGGGAAAGCTGCTACAATTGCTCCAAGCTGCTACATTTCATTAAAGCTGCTACATCTATGCTACAAATGAGCACCATTGCTCCAACCTGCTACATTTCGTGAAAGCTGCTACATCCATGCTACAAATGAGCAGAACTGCTCCAAAGCTGCTACGCATAGCCTCCGAGATTACCTGGCAATGCGCTGCTTTATCTCGGAGCGGAAAACACCAGAAATCGTGGTTAAAAGCAACGCGTTGAACCGTCCACTTCCCTTCACCAGAGCAACGTGAATCACGCGATCCAACCCTGCACGTCATAACGACTGCAGTGCCCACGTCTCTAGTGGAGGACCTCGCACCCAATATATCTGTGTTTGACTGTATATTCTGTACGAGTTTCGTGCACACTGTAACATTTTCTTTTCCTGCTCAGCCTACATTTGAGGTAACATTTTTGTTTTTTCTGGCTTCAAACATTAGGGGGTCAGCCTAGAATCTGGGCTGGCTCAGATTTGAGTAAACAGTGTTAACTTGATGTGCTGCAAGCTCAAGACTAGCTTTCTCCACATGATACTTTGCATAGATGTAAGCAAATGCACTGGCATAGCATTTAGTCAGTATGATGCTTTAAACACTTTCTTTACCAGGCTGCATGTCATTAAAAACTACATACAAAGAACCTCCCTGAAATTAGTCAAAACACATTATAACAGCACCTCACCGTTTTGCAAGCCTCTCAAGGTCTGCCAGCTTCTCAACCACGAAATGGTTCAGCTGGCTTGAGTGCAGCAGGCATAAGGGTTTCGGGAATCACCCTGGCGCTGCAGTCTCCGTCTGTAACAGTCTAAAACAAAAAGTTCACAAGGCCTCACTCAACTGGTACGAAGAAACAATTTTTAAACAAAAATAGTCTATAAGACTACGGTCTGAAGCAGAATGACCAAAGACAGTTTGCACCAAAACATCATAAAAAGCATGAACACTTACCACGCATCACTTCCACTTTCCAAGGTGTCAGTGGAGCCTTTGCAGGCCGATCGGGAAATCGTGGACACCGCTTCCCTGTAAGACACAAATGAACGGTGATTAACTATAACACAATCTTTCTCTCTGTCTAGTCTTTCTATCTTGTAATGTCTTTATTCCCCTCACTTCTCTTGCATGCTTCACATGCTCCACTTCGTCAAGCGAAGTTTTCATTTAACACTTGCACCTGCTGTACTCGTAGTGGGGCTTGCCCAATTCCTTTGACGCATACCCACCTGAGGATTTTTGTTCACGGTGGACAGATTACAGCTGGCTTAAACAGCTCTGCTGTTAAGAAAGTACAAGGAATTCTATAGAACAGAAACACACCTTGCAAAGAGCGGTTTTTCAGCTGGTCCTTGGGCCAAATTTCCCAGGAGGAGGTCCTTAACGAAAAGGGGAATCCTTTTGATGGCCCTGAATGTGGTGCCCATGCGCTAGAATTTATTTGAAGGCCACCGCCAATGTCCACCTGCATCAGGAAACGTATTGCAGCAAAAAAAAAATCATTTTAAACAACCATTTAAAAAAGCAGCATTTGCTGTTTAGGCAAGCACAAGGAAAATTTCACTATGATGACAACTGTACGTAATACTAAAAATTGCTGAAGCTGCCCTTCAGATGTGGACGTTACCATGGCATTCTCTTTTCTTGCGTAATCATCCTGTGGCGGTGTTTTCTCCCTAGGAATCACGTCCATGCTGTCAATATCCACTTCCCTCGTCGAGTGGTCTGGTCCGCTCTTAGTGGAGCACGAAGCTCTACTGTAGCCTGCATCATCAACACGAAGCATGGCTCATTACAAACAGCAGAACTCGGTCACTTTAAGATGACAGCATAGTCAGGAATCAATATTTAAAGCAAATGAGTTTCAATATAAAGGCTCACATCCAAAATATCGCTACATCCAAGAAAGAAATTGTACCAAAGGCAAGTACTGTACTGTACTGACACAAGAGTTTTTAATTTTTTGTTTGTTTTGTAACTAACAATTTGAGAACACACCTCATATTAAATGTGGAAACCAAGCTACAAATATAACGGCACTTACTTATTTTTCTTTTTTCAAAGCAGCTTCACAGAGCACTCTAAGTGACAATGGCAACGTGTTGGGTCTGTGCAATGTTTTGCACATGCAACCACTGCCTGGTAAAACATGATGAAGAAAACACAGTACAAATGATCTGCTTAAAACTAAGGCAATAACTGTCCAAAGAAATTGGAAAACCCATAATCAGTGGTGTCTTGCAGTGATGGGAAAGCTGCTACAATTGCTCCAAGCTGCACATTTCATTAAAGCTGCTACATCTATGCTACAAATGAGCACCATTGCCTCCAACCTGCCTACATTTCGTGAAAGCTGCTACATCCCTGCTACAAATGAGCAGAAACTGCTCCAAAGCTGCTACGCATAGCCTCCGAGATTACCTGGCAATGCGCTGCTTTATCTCGAGGCCACCGTCAAGGGATTTTTCAGCAACACCAGGTGGCAGATAGGCTGCCGCCTCTCGTGCCATTCGTAGGCAGAGCCAATCCAATACAATCCAATGCGTGGGCACGTGGCTGTAGTTGTGCGTAGGCTTGTCACTGTGTAGTGTCGGTCATAGAGTTTCCTAAAATGACCTAGAGGGAACCTGGCACTGCGATCTTTCAGCCACCATGGGAATGATGGGTAGTACACGGATTTGCCTAGTCTTCGTGCTTGTGGGCTTCGAACGCACTTGTGGCTTTGTTTATTGCTATGTTTTGGTTTTCTTTCGGATAAAAGAATGTATCGTTGTGACCTTCGTGATCAGATTTGAATCGGTGAGCCTAAAGAAGTTAAAGTGGTGAAGTGAAACTGCTGATTTTTGCTGAACTCGTTTTGCGACAAAGCAGATGCAGGCGACGCGGAGCCAAGCGGAGCCTAAAGAACGAAGTTTAGACAAATCAGTGTACTACCCATGATTCCCATGCTGGCTGAAGTGCGATGCATTGCAGCTCCCATAGACACTAGCGCCAGAGTTCCCTCTAGTAAGTATGTAGGAAACACTATGGTGTCGCTACCTGGTGGCACTGTCGTTTGAGCTGAGTGCAGTTGCGGCTCATTCCCAGTTTTCGCTGCGTGCCGCAGCCTCGCAGTCCGTACCGGCGAGGCTGTCTTTGTGTCAACCAGTCTTCATATATTTGTGATCCTAGGCTTTGTTTAAAGCTTGCGTTAGTTGCGCCGTCATTGAACTCATGCGCACACTGTATTTAATACTTCATTTTATTGTATAATAAAACCATTAAAACGCCATCTGACCTGTTTTTTTTTTCGTTTTCGCAACCTGCTACAAAACTGAGGGCAGCTGCTACAAATCATCATTTTTCCTGCTACAAAACCTGATACAAAACACTTTTGGCCATTCCCATCACTGTGTCTTGGCATAAATGAGCATTTAATTATTGGGTGACAAGTTCTTTCATGCTCTGCCGACTTGAAAAGCCTTTTGTGGTCCTATGCAAGATCGTCACCACTGGTTTGGAAGAAAAGCTCTCCAACATTGTATGGCGAGCTCATGTTATAACTGTAATACCTTTTTATATAATTTTCTTACAATTCTACGAAGGCAAACTCTCCCCTTATTTATAAATGTGTAAACATGGTATGCACAAACATCTCCCTTGTTTAATTTTATGATTTGAAATTGTAAGGAAGTTTTAATTTGAAAGAAGCCTATAATTTAAACAAAATAATCTAGGTAGAGGCAATGCTTACACCACTGGCGCAGCCAGGGGGAGGGCCAGGGGGTGTTCAAAGCCCCGCCCCAACATTTCAGTTTGGCATATAGGCACACATACAAATGCATGCATGAACGTACATAAAGTATAGTTGAGTCCCCCCCCCCCCTCCAAAAAAAAATTGCTGGCTATGCTACTGGCATACAAATTACAAATAAGTCCATGTAGCAGCCACAGAAGCCATAAAACTACAGAAAGCTGAATTCCATACCTGTGCCTTCATCTATGGCTGTCAGCATTTTTTCCTGCAGCCTCATGTTCAGCTGCCTCAGCTTCATGGCCTCCTGCTCCAACTCTTCGTTTTTGTTTCGCAGTTCCTCAATTTTTTTGCACTTTCTTTCCACAAGGCCTTCAAGTCTCTGTACCTTGTACTTCAGCTCAGTGACTAGGCCACCCCTATCGTCATATGTTGGCCTCTTTTTCTGCTTCTTTAAAGCAGCTTCTTCCCTTTGCTGGATGTCGTCAGTTTTTTTTTTTAACATGTCCAATAGCTCCTGCTTTGGGCCAGAGGGCTTTTTTGCAGGACGCTGCACACAAAACCAAAAAACGTATTATGAGGCTGTTTAAAGTCATACAATGCATAAGCAAGGATACAGCACTACGTAAACAAGTACCTCTGGCTCGACATCATCGTCTCATCTTCGCCGTCAGGCGAATATGCCATTCTTTCAAATCTAAGCCTCTGCCGGCCTCTTCCCTCCGCCTCCAGGTCTTCTTCTGATTCTGGAAAATATTAAAGGAATACACATTGAAAAATCTTAAAGAAAACAATTTCATTATGAGCCATGGATGTGCGACTAGGCTGCACTGCAAGTACAAAAGGAAACACAGAACAGTGGCAACAGATTTAGTGGGAAAGAATATTATGCTGAGTGTATGCTTAAATAAGCCTTCCATTTATATGAAAGGATCCTTAGAATTTTCAGTAGTCCTTGCATCAATCATAAAAAGTGCATGCTCTACATGCAATAAGCCTCAAACAAGTATCACAGCAACCATGAAACATTTTCATGTGCTCATTAACTGTCTTTGTGTATATGCATATTGTGTTAAGAGGGAACAAATACACTTCATATATATATATATGCTTAAATCCAGATTTTCTTTTCGTTTTTCTTTTTCATTTGGGAAGGGGGGGACCTCCTGGTGGGCATATTAATCAATATCATGACTACTGCATGAACACTCGCGATCACTAATTATTTTATTTGACCTACGTAACAGTGCTCTAAGGGCATGAAGTCAGCTGCGAGGGACTCGAGTTCGCCACGTGCGGCACGTGGCGAACACGTGCCGTACGCTGGAAGCTGCGCAGACAAACGTCAAAAGTGAGGGAGGAGAGGGGTATGATCTGGATCAGTGCATACATTTCAAGGGCAATTATCGAGTTGTGCTGTACTGCATGGAATTATAGCACGACTCGGAAAATGGAAAGAAAGGCGATCCCTTAAACATGCATCTCGCCTAGCAACAAGTTTTATTGAAGAAGAGATTGGGCGCAAAAGACAGTTGAGCATGTATGGTAATTTACTATTATACTACACTAGCTTCTTTAGGCGTATTTGGAAATTACGGAAGTTGCAAGAATATATTTAAATTACGCTCATTTCAAGACAAAAGTATGTGTCATTGTTCAGACCGACCGCACGCATCGGATAGCGTCCACAACGATAGGCATATGCGCACCGCGGAACACAAGAAATGCACTTGACAAGGCAAAATAAATGTGTGCTCAAACGAACAGCTTACCTCCCAGAGCTAGAATCCGAGCCCGGTAAAAGTCCGAGGTCCCGTCCGGATCGGTCCCATTTCACCGAATAAAAGAACTTCGATTTGAAATCCTTCGCGTTCTCGGGATGGAAGTTTTCTATGTCTCGAATGTCCACAACCGCAAGTTTTCGATCATCCTCATACCGCACTTTTGCGTGCGTGATCATTCTTGCGCTACTGTACACACGTGAAAGAGAAAAAGGTAACGCAGCCGACAGATCCAGGATCGTAGTACAACTTCTAGAACACTGCGATCGTAGGCAAATCTAGCATGTCTGCGCGACATGTGCGCGATTGCACGCAGGTGCACGTGCGGAATGTTAAAAGTTCACGAGCCGCGTGCTCGTACTTGACAGATGCATGTTTGCATGTAAAATCATCGTGCTGTCTACGCATGTGACCTGTATATTAATATGTCTAATTTATTTAGTTTTTTATGAGTATATAGTGGTTTACCGGGTATATAGGTATTACTAATAATGAATACTGAAATACGAAACTGGACACCTTTCGTCATGCTGAACCAGCAGTGCCAGCCAGGTTGTGCTATTCGCTGAGCAACATCTGAGGATCATCTACACGTGCAACAACAAATCGCCTGTTGGAGCATGTTAATGCGATCATAATGGATCAACTTCCAAAGAGAAAGAAAAGAGGCCCATATAAACGATACATCAACCATGGATCGGACTTCGTGCTACCGAGAAGTACTAAGAGGGCTTGCCAACACAATGTAAGTTTACCTTCCTTTTTGTTCTATCGCCTTCAATACGCATGCGCTTGTGTTCAAAGACTCACAGAGGACTGCATGTTTTGGTTCGCATAGCTAAAAAGCCTAGCGTATTAACAACGGCTTGTGCGGGCGAACAACCTGCGTTTGTCTGCACATGTAGTTGTCGAAGGTCAACGTAAATATCAGCGGCAGATATCGCTCGGCGGTCATACCGAACTACGCGTAACATACTGTTTAGTGAACAATGAAGACTTGTATTTCTGCGAATTTCAGTACAAATAAAGCGGTTGTGAACGGCAGCCGTTATTTAAGCAGATCACTGCAACTAAGTTAAACATAGACTTAACAATGTTCAGCACTCAGCAGAAAATCTGTACTTGTGCATTGAAAGCACTTGTCGCTGTTCAGTACATTGCATCTGTTAGAACATTTAAAGCGGACAACGTTTATGTATGAATTCACAGCTTGCGTGAAATTGTTACGATGTTCTCAGGAGTTTTGCAACTATACTGCCTACAGGCTAGTTATATTTCACAGTAGTGCATAATTCAACTATTTTGTCCGCTTTGGATGTATTATTAGGTGTAGTTTGCAAAATTGTGATATCTCTTTTCATTGCTGAGGTAGAGTCATTGCGTTCGTTTTTTTTTTTCAACAAAAAGTAAACCCAATTAGAACTGAAGCTGTCATTCTCAAAAACAAAAAGCGTCCTCTATTATGATATATTTAAATAGCAGCTCTCAAAGTAAAGCGTCCTCTTAAGGCATGCACATGTCTAAGATCCTTTTTTGCCTACGGAAGTGCCTACGGACACAACCTCATCTGATGATGAAGCAGTCTCCAACAATGCAGCGCCCGGACTAAGCCAAGCAGCAGGTCAAGCTTCAGTCTTGTCAGATATAAACAGCGTACTTCAAACTGATACGTTGAGTAGTCAGGATGAACAGGTGAGGTAGTATGTTTCAAATGTTAAGTGTATTTTATTAATAAACTGTTTTGTCACAGGAAACTTTCAAACGACGCTTGTGGTGCAGCGGCCTCCAGCATGGCATCTGCTGCGGTCAGTCGCAATACTTCAGAACTGCAAGCAACCAATGATGGGCCACAGCATGCCATCCCGATGATTTCCCACGACACATTGCTAAATGATGAAGAGGTACACACACATACCTATATTATATGTGTATGTATATGTATGACCAAACTGTTTACACCAAAGGGGTTGTTCGGACTAGTGAGTAATCTGCAATGGCATCACACAGACATGGCAGCACTTGTGCCTGTTGTGTCTCCATGTGTGGTGTCGTTGTAGATCTTGCACTAAAAAATCGAACAAGGCTTTGCCACAAATTAGGGTGGTGCTGATCTCTGTCTAGTTCCCTTTTCTCTTGGTTTCATTGTTTTTGTCTTTCTTTTTTTTTATTTTTTTTGCAGCTTTCCATGTCTGATGATGATGGTTCAGAGCAACATGATCCTGGAGAGCTGGCTTCAGAAGATGACATGGTAGGTCCATCAGAAATTGCAAAATTTACACAAACATGGTTGACGTCATTAACTGTTAGGGGCCCAGTTAACATGTTTGGGCATTGCAAATACTGAAGCTCAGTGTAGCTAAACATTTATTTTTGCTAGCTATTAAATGTCTGCCGTAAATCCCACCAGTTGCTTTTGAGAACAAGCACTAAGTAATGTAATCAAAATTGTACAAGGCACGAGAACTTCCTGAAAGGTACTGCATCTCTTATTACTTGCTTTAGGACATAGGGGCTGCTTGGTTATAGCAGTGTAGCCTCTGGTTGCTGATTGCAGAGTGTATTTGCAGGCTATTTTTAATTTTCAGAAACCTCATTCACATTGCCTCTTAACCGATTTCAAATTTTGAATCGCATGCTGCAAAAATTTTTAGAATCAGTTGAGTAAGTGCGGAGTTGAAGTTATTTGTCGTATGCTTCAAGCGCTTTCTCTCTCCTTTCGTGCCAGCAAGCACACTGAAAGCTACGGAGGGAGGGGAATGACAGGGGGCAAAAAGATGCGACCCTTCGTCAGCATGGGTCATGACCTTGAGCACCTTCTTTTCTTGTTTTTCTTCGAACACGCGGCTAATTTCAGCATGATCGCGAGTGCGCTTGGGGGTACGTGGCAGCATCCCGCAGCGGCCCACAGTAACTATGCAGCAAATCAGCCAATCGCTGTGGATGTGGGTATATGGTGCCAAAATTTGGGTATATGGCATCAGTTGTAGAGAGAAGGGGGATCAATTTCTAGCTGACTGAGAATTAATGTAAATTCTAGACCATGTGCCGCACTATAATGTTTGTCTCGGTAGCCTGGACTACTGATCGGCAGCATTTTCTGATTATACTAAAATAAGCGTTGCAGGGCCCCTTTTAAAGCTGAAAACTAAGCACAGCAACTGTTTTCCATTTAGAATAAACGCTTTAGCACAAGTTTACTGCTTCATGCTTGTCAAATTTTTCTTTAGTAACATATTGATTTGGTTGGTCCATACAGTAGGTTACAAAATCATTTATTTAATATTACCCTGCTTAGTGTTCAGTTAAGACATACCTAATAGCTCTGGCTTTCTGGCTCCTTTTGGGGTCTTAATTTATTGTCCTGCTTTATAGTCTAACTTCGACCGTAAATGTTGATGGCTGGGCACCTGCTCCATTTTTAGTGACTATTTCTTTTCTCCTTTCCGCAGCAAATGCCTAACAGTCCCACAGCGCCTGGTCATGGTGGCAAGTCGCTTTTTGGAGAGTTATTTACCGATGTTGTGACTGAAAGAGTGGTTCTGTCTAGAGGCGATATTCTCCTCATGGTGCTGAAGCCCGCTGTCAAAAATAATTCATCATTTGCAGGGCTGACCAGCATCTTAGACCTTATCAACAGAATTTTCGAACGACCCAATATTGCCTCATTCACGTTACCAGCTCTCCAAACTTTTGAGCAAAACAGGCACAACAATGACATATTATTGTTTTTGCCCCAAATGCTTCACACACATAGAAAATGCTGAAACAAATGCCTCTTTTCACTGCACAAAGTGCGGACACAAAACTAGTGTTCTAGTTTATCTGATATGCCTTTTTTGTGACTCTTGATGTGGAATCGCGAGTTGCAAAGATTGTTGAAGACTGTACACTTCTTGACTTAACAAAGCCACTTAACCATGATGGCTCATGGGTGATCTGTATGATGGCGAAATGTACCGCAATTTTGCAGCTGCAACACAGCAGTGTGGTCCCAGAATCAGCTTCACATTAAATGCTGATGGCACACCGCTTTTCAAGTCAAGTGGCACGTCCATTTGGCCTATTCAGCTAATTTTAAATGAGGTTCCGGCTGAGCAGAGGATGTCAAAACTTGTGCTTGCAGCATTGTGTTCTGGAAGGAGAAGCCACACATGGAGCTTTTTCAGAGCACATTTGTTAAGCAAATGAGCCAGCTTAGCGAAAGTGGCTTTGTCTTGGAGCAAAAGGGGCAAATTCAGACATTTAAAGCTTATTGCATTTGTTGTGCGGTGACTCGGTTGCCAGGGCACCTATGCAAGGTGTCACTCAATTTAATGGTTATTTTGGGTGTAACTGGGTTTACAGAAAGGTGAACGAGCTGGTGGTTCAACAAAGTACCCTGTTCAGCCAGTAACCCCACTGAGCGTACAGAGAGCCAGATGGTTGAAGAACATGACAACTGCAGTTTAGGCAAGGAGTGACGTTCATGGGTAAAAACGGCATCTCCATTGATCAGCCTGGCCTTATTTTCACATTGTAGCAGGATTTGTTCCTGATACATGCATTGTATTTTACTTGGAGTAGGACGACAATTCTTAGATTTATGGTTTGAGTCTTCTGGTTGTGCTTACTCTCTTAGCCGCAAGCAACACACAATCGATGAGAGGCTTATGGCTATCAGGCCACCAAAGGATGTGAAAGATTGCCAAGACCAACGAAGGAGCGGAAATGGTGGAAGGCGAAAGAGCTGGAAATTGGATATTGTACTACAGCATTCCAGTACTTGATGGCATTCTTGACAGAAGATACCTTCAGCACTGGGCATGCATGGTTGAAGCTTTGCATATTATGCTGCAGTGCAGTATAAAACTTCTGAGCTGACTAGAGCTGAGAAACTCTGTTAGAATTTCATGTGCGTTCAGAAATGCATTTGGAAGCTTTTATGACGTATAATATGCACCAGTTGACGCATATTGTAAAGAGTATTCGTGACTGGGGACCCCTGTGGGCACACTCTGCGTTTCCATTTGAATCGGGAAATGGGAGCCTCAAGGAAGCTATCAAGCTGCAAATGGGATTCCCCATCAGCTGTGCAGAGTTCTGCAAATTGAAAATACTGTGATGGAACGCAGGATCTGCTGTCGCCCTAGCGTGGTGCAGTACTGCAATTCTTTGATGCCAAAGTCACACACAAAAGCAAAAGCAGCAGTGATGGCACCCGTTTCTTTGGAAGTGGTATTCCTATTCCACCAGCCTGTTCATTGCCTGAGCAAGAAATCCCACCACCTTCTGTACAGTACAGAAGAATGATGGTAAAATGGTTCAATCCTGACAGACTGCTCATACGCGTCAAAGAAGAAGACTAATAGTTCAGTTATTCAACTCTTGGATGGGTCATTTGCCATTATTGAAAAGATCATTTTGAGTGGTGATAACACATCCATATGTGTCCGGAAACTTCGGTGCCGACCAGTAAATTATGACTTGGTGACTGTAAACCATGTGCAAAAAGTGCTATTCAAAGAGTCGCCGGCAGTAATTATTCAGCCTCTAGAAATAAAAGTGTTAGTGTATTAATCAATTTGGAAAATGTTCATACGTATGTGCACCTCCCAGCACCCTTTCTCTGTAGTCTTCTTGTTCGACAGTTCTATGTTCCCTAGATGCTCCTGACACAGGTCTGATAGTAGAATGGCCTAGAAAGTATGCACATAATTTTAAATAAGTAAACAAATGCAAAATTAAACCGTAACCCGACTGAGCAGCACTCCTTCGTGTGCACTGGGTGGGAGGGCGTGTGAAACATGCAGTCAGTCCTGTACGGAGGACAAAAAAAAAATTACACCATCTCCCGCTAAAGGGGACCATGAGGCGATGCGAAGCCAGAGCACTTGCATGATCGCGTTCCGTTGGCATTCATTGGGCATGTTACCGACCTTGGATCGTTATTAACGTTGTAGGCGAAGGTGAAACGGTTAACGAATGTCATATTGAGCACCGTCTAGTACTTGAGGTATGCACTTTGCTTTGATGAGGATGGCTTTGTGGTCGCTGAAGTGAACCGTGAGGGGATCTTGGTGCAGTGGGTGGATCTTGAAATTGGTGAAGACATGATCATGCATGTGCCATGAATGGTAGTTCGCTCCTTCGCTTCTCAGTTGTCTGAGTGGACGCAATTGGCTGATGCTGACGCGTGCTTGCGTCAGCCCACTCACTGATGGGACTGTTGCTTCCATCATGCTTCATCGGAAGCACAAGGAGTCAAGCGGAGTCAACCAAAGCAAGCGCTGCGCTGAACACGCGCTGCGCTCTAACCGCTTAGAGGAGGAGAGTAGAGCATGCACCGTGAAAGCAGAAGCGAAAACGCAGAAGCGCAGCAGGGTGCTGGTAGAGAAGTGGAGAGAGTAACGCGCAGCTGTCGGAGAGAGGGAAGGAGGAGAGGTGCGCATGCATAGTGTGAGTGCAGATACCACGGCGCGTGCGGATCACCACGCCACGTTACATACCCTGAGCAAGAGATGCGTGCATTTAAATGGTGAAGAGCTGGCAGATGCTGCCGATTTATGGGCCTTCAG